>NW_020799091.1:24084359-24102120 GCF_003259725.1 Athene cunicularia | reverse complement strand
GGGGGGGGGGAAGGAGGGAATTATCAAAAATTTGCAGAAGATATAGTCAAGATCAAGTATATTTTAAGGAATGGAATTCACCAATTTCAATCAGTCACTTGCGTAACTTAAAAAAGATGAAAAACCACCTTGCCGCGCTGAATGTGAAACTTGGTTGAAAAAATCCAAGCCCCTTTCAATTTTCCATTCTGAAGGAAACAAAGCTTGACTCTTATGCATCCTACTTTACCCTAGTAACCTTGAAGAATTTTGAAAGCACCACTGTTAAATTTCAGTAACTGCAAATCTATTACCTAATTCAGAAAAGCAAACAGAATAAATTAATTCTAAAAGAATTTTAAGGCATTATTTTCTACTTGTCTCAGGAAGTTATATAATTAAAATTGCAAGAATATGTTTTAAATTGAAGATATTAAAAAAAAATCTATAAGTGTATAATTTCAAGAGTCACTTTTAATAGAAAGTTATTTCATTGCCTATTTAAAAGCAGTTGGTATTGCCTTCAGATTAAACTCCAAACAAGACATAAACTGAAAAACTATGCAATTTTTTTTTTTGATGGTTAAACCTATCCAAATATTGAAAGTCTTCTTTCCCACCCAGTCTTCAGACAAAATTAATGCAACTAAGCAAGGACTTGCTTTGGCTTCTACCCTAATTCATACTTTTCATCCACATACAAATTACTTTTTCTCTATCAATTAATTGCTAATAACCAATTTATAATTTTCTAACATAAAAGCTTCTAATATACTAAATATATAAAATTACTACCTCAGTTCTCCTTAGATGTTTAATTACCTTCAAATAAAACTATTATCATAAATATGATTAGTATTTTGGTTTAGAACTTGTGACTGCATATCACATATTTGCATATTTGGTAAACACATAATGTGTACCCAGGACAGGCAATAAAACTGTCAAAATTAGAAGCACAGTATTTCTATGGTCATTCTTTAGAATCATGGAACAGTTTTACAGAGGGAAAACACACTTTTCAAGAAACCTAGGTGGAGTTTCTATTTCTGAAAACAGCAGTAACTGGTGCACACTTCACCAGCCATCTGGGTTGTTTTTCAGATATCTCTCCACCTGGACAAGCCTCACTGAGATTATCTTAAAAACACACAGAGGTAAGCCAGGCACCTGTAGAAGACATTCAGTTAAACTCTCTTATATCCTTATCCTGAGATGAAAGGAAGGACCTTCTGGAAGTATCTACTTTTTCCTGTTTCTTTCCATGTAGGAAATCTAGGACGAGAAATTGTATCTGTGGAGTCTCCATCCTTGGATACATTCAAAAGCCACCTGGACACAGACCTGGACAACTGGTTCCAGTTGGCCCCGCTTGTGCAGGAGGGTTGGATCAGAGAACCTCCAGAGATCCATTCCAACTTCAACAATGAAAAGATAATATTTCAATATACAACTTTCATATACCTAATTTAAGTGAGATGAATCCCACCATTTGTTTTTGGTAATAGTTGGACCTAAAAGTAAGGAAAAAACTAGTAATATTTCAATTAGAATACAGAGGTTCAATACAGACTGAATGCCTTTCCTTGTCCCCTATTCATTGTAAAATTCTTCCTAATGTAAATTAATTAACATAGAATGGTTAAAACAGACTAAAATAATCCAAACTGTATTTTCTTGCTAATGTAAATTAATATACTAATATGTAATATTCAAAAGACTGAAATAGAGCTCACTGTATCAGTCTGAAGTGATGGGACATTTCAGTACTATTAAAAACAAGCTGTCTCTATATAAAACCTCTCAGCGAATCTGCTTCAAAAAATATCCCAAGTATGGAGAATCTTCTACTGGGCTATAGACTATCCAGTAGGTACTACAACTATTTTACTTGTCCATTTGACAGCAAGAGATTTATAATCCATCAGAGTGACTGCTTATTATTAAAAGAAAACCTTAACTGATTTGCCCTTAACTGCAATTTAAGCATATTTCAGCCAGTAACAATGATCATAAAAATCAACTTCTTCAATAAAAGAAACAAAGTAATGATCTAATTAACATTGATGGTAAAAATTTAAGAAGGTGGGGGAAGGGTTACTTTTTAAAAGTAGTCATCCTAAAAATTAACAGTCCTAAAAATCTTAAATCCTAAAAATATTAACAGTCATGATAAAAAGAAGCCTAAGATGACAAGGAAAATCTAAACAAAAATGAAGTTAGTACACAGAAATAAATTATCATGGTTAAAGCAACCTCCTCTGCTTTAAAACAGAAAAGTAAAATATAATTCAGCTAAGAAGTAGAACATTCACTACAGATAAAAACATTTCTGCACCTGCATTTCCCAATCAAGTGACAGTAGGTAAAGAGGAATAGCCATTCACAACAGAGGGAGGTTATCAGTGGAGAACCAGAGTGATAATGAGATGGTAACGTATGTGGATACTAATGAAAGGACAAAGTCTGCTGTAGTGCCAAAAATCATTAAATGCATTTAAAAACGACCAGATACTGAAGGCAGGAAATATTTCTTTGATATTAAGTGGCTGGGCAACAACATATGAGTTCAATGTTAGTATATGCAAAGTAATACTACTTTATTATAGTTTTACTCATATATAAAAAATGACAGGCTGTCAAATCTGCTATTATCAGCCAGAAAAGAGATCTGGAGTCCCTGTGGGCACTACTTTAAATAACCACACCACATTAAAAACTGTCAATAGGCAAATGTAAAAACTCATCATGAATTTACCACTTCATAACTTGGGTAAAGTTCCGGATGCAATACCACACACAAAACAGTTAAACCACACTGTCATAAAGTAAATTATTTTTTAATATAACATATGGAAGATCTCTGTAGTAAGAAAAATTTCAGCTAGAGTCCAATAATGACACTAAGATAGAAATCCTTACAGGAGCCAGCATACCATACCACAAATCAGCGCTTTTTCCATATCACAGATCTGAAATACACTCTTTTTTCTTATGTCAAATACTCAATCTTTGCATTCTTCGAGTGAACATTTAATATTCAGTGAAGACAATGCTTTCACTGTGATTAAGTATCCTGAATTATTGCTTGTACTTTGTCAAGATCATGTATCACTTTTAAACTATTCTGCACCTTTCACAGCACATCTGTAAGAAATGAAGCAGCAAACTAATGTTCAGATCATGGTTCCAAGCCAGATGAATATGGCCAACAAACATAACTCCTCCTGAAGATATAATGAACTGGCAGTTCTAAGCAAATTAGGTTGTCTTCCCTATACTGAGGTTGTTTACAATGACAGGCTGACACTCCTTGCAAATTGCTCCAAGAGCCTATCTTAACCTACACCACAATCCTCTAAAGTAGATGCACTACTCAGAATCTCCATTTTTCTGAATACTGTGGACATTGCTCAGTAAGATTATGCCATTCATTATGCTATGCAATAAAAGTCTTTCTTCCTAAATTGCCACATCTATGAAGAATTTAGGCTCGTCTTTTACAACCTTTTGTTCTAGAATAGATGTGAAATACTCCCCCAAATAGAGAAGTTGTCTACATATGTCTGATAGTATATTCAGATCAGTTCTCGAAATAGAGTGAAATATGTGCAGCTGAACATCTAGAACCGAATAGTTTACTTGTGAAAATCTGAATTTTTCAGGATCAGATTCTTCAAAACTAGTGCTTCTATTATTTGAAGCTACTGCTTCAAAATAAGTTCTGAGGAATGGATTGAAATGAAGAGAGAATAGAATAGTATAGTTACAGTTGGAAGGGACCTACACTGAACATCTAGTTCAACTGCCTGACCACTTCAGGGCTGACCAAAAATTAAACCGTGTTATGGAGGCCATTGTCCAAATGCTTCTCAAACACTAACAGCCATGGTCATCTCTCTAGGAAGCTTGTTCCAGTGTTTGACCACTGTCTCAGTAAAGAAATGCTTCCTGATGTCAAATCTAAACCTCCCCTGGTGCAGCTCTTAATCATTCCCACACGTCCTGTTCCTGGATATCGGGTAGAAGAGACCAGCACCTCCCTCTTCACTTTCCCTTCTCAAGAAGCTTTAGAGAGCAATGAAGTTTCCCCTCCGGCTTCTTTTCTCCAATAACACATGACTTCAACTTGAAAATTGATCAAATGAACACAGAAGAAAGATGGCAGTCAAATGGAACATCAGGATTATAATGCTACTCAATGGCAAAAAAAGTCAAAGAAAGCTGCGGTCAGAACTTATTCTAGGAGGATTTTATAAAAAAAACACATGAAGACATGAAGATTTTTCAACACAATTTCATCTGTGATTAAAAAACCCCAAACAACTCCCAAGCATAAGGATCTTAAGAAGTGCATGAGATGCAAAAAGATATTTTAGAGGCATTTGGTATTTTTTGATTAAACGAAAAACATGAATGCTCCTTGCTAAAGAAAGAATTACACAGTATATATATATATATATATATATAAAAATATATATAAATATATATAAATAATATATTTATTAATATAAATAGTATATATATAAATAATATACATATACATGGTAACAACGATAAAATGTGAAAATCTGAACTACAGGAAGCTCAAATAAAACATTTTTCTTTGCAATTATTTTGTTAAATGTCTACAACAAAACCAAAGGTCCTTATTGTAACCCCTTTTTTCCCTATCTACATTAACAGACTTGTATTTTATGTATTTGTCTTGATCAAAGAAAGTATATTAGAACTATATAAACCAAATTCTTCAAACATTTTAAATATCTAAATTTGCTGTTCATTGCCATCAAATAAACACTTCTTTTTAGGTTCCTTCAAGTTTGATTCCTATCTGCATTTTTTAAAACAAAAATCAAGAATATAAATTCCAGAATACCAGGCAGAAGTGCCACTGAAAAACTGAATTATCACGATGGTATAATTACTTCAACCCTAACAACATCCAGGTTTGATCTGCACCAAGACACTCCTTTTTTCCCTCTCCTAATTAACTACTGTCACAATTGCCCTACCTTTTCTAAAGCCAAGAATAAACAATGGCATATCACAATCAACACGACAACCATTCTCAACTGGGTTGGACTAGTTTGTGAGAACCACTTCAGATTAAAATATATACATATATGATTAGAATAAAAAATCTTGCCTTGTAAATATAGGAGGAAAGCAGTTTGGAAACAACTATTAATTCTCTTTCACTCTCTGATGTTCATGTATCTTTCTAGGCATTACAAAGAGGCTGACAGCTTTTGGCACAAATTTCCATAGGGGAATAGGTGGAAATAACCATCTGGGATAGGAGTGAGAATCTTAAAAACCCAAATTAATTAGTTGTTCTAAAAATCAAATGAGCAAACTTTTTACCCTTGAAGTCATCACATAACATTTGTGAATAATTCTTGTTCAAACTGAAACATCTTTTCTACAAAACAACTTTGAATTGACTTCATAATCACCAGACAAAATCCATCCCATCAGAGCTACTGCTTCTATTATAAAGATAGGGCTTCAATTCAAGCATTAAAACACAGTAGTCTGACAAAAGCAGTGTGGACCCAGGCAGAAATAAACTCAAGTAACTGTCTTCTGGTGATTAACTATATAACTAAACCATTAACTTTCTAAGCAATTAATTCAGGTGTTTAGGAAAATTCTCCTTCACCTGCATGAATGAAGATTTATTTAGGTAAAAGTGTTTAGAATTCTAAATGAAATAAATTAAACTTTTCAGTGACAAGTATGTGTGTTGATCATATGCACTTGTTAACCCAAATGGAGAAAAACACAGGTAACAAAAACTTAAAGCAGATATTTTCTATAACTTGTAGAGATTAATCTCTTTTTTTTTGAATTATTTTATTTTTAAATGTTTAATCGTTGAGTGAAGTTATTTAGAGATCTGAATTACAGGTATGTGTATCTGGGTAATTTTCAAAATTCTCTTTACCACCAATGGAAAGTAAAAGGTGCTTCTGGGAAGTGATTAGCTTCACTGGTTTTAGAGGCAACATTAGAATGAAATAAATCTTTCCTTGGGAATGTAGTACTTTTCACTGACTATAAAAGGACAACTAGTTCAGATATGCACATCTAAAAGTTATGTCAAATTAATCATACCCAGTGTACTTACAGTATGGTTTATAAGCAAATGACAGCATTAAAAAGAATGATTCTCACGTGAATCACTGCAACAGCATATAATTCTCCACATTACCATATCACTTTTAAGGGAGCCTTCATTCATTGTAGCCTCAAAAACATTTTTATCCTGAAAAATGCATAGTATGGACACAGCAGAGTGCCACTGGGGGAATGCTACTCAAGAAGTTTATTGACAATTTTAAAGTATTCTGAGAAAAGAAAATAATTTAAATGTCTTTTATACCTGCTGAGAAAATACAAATGAAGTAACATGTTCAGCTTCACTTCTGGTACTTTCAAGCATGAGCTTGTTATTAGGCAAGCTTAAAAATTTTCAGTGAAAGATTTACCTTTACTTTCTTACATTTTCTTTTGGGAGAGGAGGACAGTCCTGTAGGTTTGTGTACTGCCTCTGGCTGAGATGGAGTTAATTTTCTTCATGGCAGTCCATATGGTGCTGTGTTTTATGTCTGTGACTAAAACAGTGCTGATAACACACCAATGTTTTAGCTACTGCTGAACAGTGCCAGGGCTGCCCATTTCTCCCTCTGCCCTCCCTGCGAGCACGCTGGGGGTGGGAACAGGTTGGGTGGGGAACAGCCAGGACAGCTGACTCCAACTGACCAAAGGGATATTCCATGCCATCATGCTCAGCAAGAACACTGTGGGATAGTCTTTCCAAACTAGGGGTTGTACAAAGACTGGCTGGGCATCAGTTTGCTTGTGGAAGGTGACACATACACTTATTAAATTTTCTTTACCTCAAGCCATGAGGTTTTTCTTGCTTTTGCTCTTTTGATTCCTTCCCCCATTGCACTGGGGGGTGTGCACGTGGGAGTAGCTAGGGTAGCGGGTGCTTATTTGCTGGCTGCTATCAACCCAACATGGTTTAAAACTTTTGGGTTCTGTCCTCAAATTTTCTTCACATGGTTTTGCCCACTGAGCAGCACTACTCAATTCAGTAAACTCTAATGAATCTTGTATAAGTGAACTTAGCAAAGGGCTGAAGGGGAAAACCGTAAATTACACAGTGACAAACCATAATCTGATACAGCAAACTTTGCTTAAGTGTATAAGCCAAACTAACCTTGAGCATAGCCTGCTGACTTCTTCCAAAAACATCACACTTCAATGTTTGTCTCAGAACAGCAAAACCCAAAATTTTCTGAATAAACTATAAAGCATTTTTCTTTCCTATTTCAAACAAACCTGCATGTTACACCACTATTATACAGGGAAAACATTTTATCATGCCCTTCCCCATGCTACAGTCATTTTCTGTAAGTCAGTAGTTTTGATAATACCTACAGTTTTTCTTCTTTTTTTAGACCTCAGATATTTTTGCCAAGCATGAAGAGAAACAATAAAAAATTATTTGAAACGCTTGGAAGATAACATATGTTGTGAAAGAACAAAGGCTCTATAAGCAATGAAGATTGACTTTGTACTTACCAATGTCCTCCTATTGTCATTGTTACCTGCCTCAGGACATCAGCTTCCTTGGGACATAAACCAGGTAGAGCCAGTAAAAATTATGACAAAACTGTCTACTTTCTTTTAATTTCAGGAAGGACAGTTCTAAGTAACATCGTTGGCACCAGCAGTAAGATATTCTACAATGAAATGACAAAGCTAGCAACTGTCAAACTGAAACCACCTTTGTTGTAAAAAAATTACACATGGGTTTATTAGGCACTATTGCTGCTTTACTTTAAAAAATGTATTGTTATCTAAACAAGCATCCTGCAGATTCACATGGCAAAGCTGGTACAATGCAGCTCTAATACATTGCTTAAAGGGGGTGTGAACTTTCATCTTTGGAGGGTTTTCCAAAAGTAAAGTCACAGACAGTGTAGACAGAGGTAGTTACAGACACGAGGTATACGTCTGTCAGGACCCATCCAGTCCAGTCCTATGATTCTAGTACTCTCCAAGTCCCAGAAGAAATGTTTGCTCATGTGATAAGCCCTGCAACATAGTAGTTGTCAATATTTATCTAATGATAATGGTAATACTTAAGTAATGACAATGGTAACATTAAGTCACTTCAGCAAGCTGTCCCAAAGAAACACCCTATAAAGGAACAGTTTCTGTGTATTTAAACTGTTACACATGTATTGAGATATTGTTTCAGACTCCGTCAATTTTTAGTATCAAAATTATAAAATGCTTTGATGTAAGAAAGTGAATAAAAATAATTTTGTTGTGCTGCTCAGAAAACCTGTCCCCTGTACTGAGTCCTGATTAGTGTGATTTTTTTTATCATGATGAAGTGTTGAAATTCTTTGGCTGAAAGCTCATGGCAAAAAACAAAACCCTGATGGATAGAAATGTCAGTCTTAATTTAGTTTAAAAAGATCACAGAATTAAGGCATGGTTTGAACTGTATTTGCTACAGTAGAAATGCTGTAGTACTGCAGTATATTAGAACTGCGGTAACATATATAACATGTAATTATCCAGGTCAGATTAGTTGAGTTTTACTAACTTGCTCCTCTTATAATAGAAATATCAAGTAGAAATTCAGAAAATAAAATACCAAAGATGTTTCAATGGAAAAAAAAATAATTCACAGGACTGCTTTTCTAAATGGGGCACAGATCAAAAAGTCAAATCAAAAGAAAAATCTTGTAGAGGTATCTTAAGAACATGTCAGAATTATAATTATGGGTACACTGTTATACCATATTCCACATACCAATGTTAATGCAACTGTGCATTAAACCAAAGCATCGAAAACAGTAGATCAACTGCAGTCAAATATACTTAAAACAAGTGTCAGTTACACTGAGATACACCATAAGTCTGCATTAGAGTTAACAGTTCGATTTAATAGTTTGCGAAGAGAAAATTTTAACACCTCTCCCTTGCTGTTTAAACACATACTTGACAAAGCCAGACCTTTCTTACATATCCTAAGCAGAGGCAAGTACAGTATAAGCTCATGACAATAAGCTTCTAATTTCCAGATTTCAATAACCAGTTATATTTTAAAACAAGTTCTTTGGTGGTGCTTTGGAGTTGTGCTTTTTTTTGTTTGTTTTTGCTTTAACCTATCTTGTTTTGTTTCCAAGACAGAAGAGAAGCAACAGAAATTCAAAAAACTGAGAGTTACCAAAGTCACAAAACAAATGTATTTCGCAACTCCTTTTGTAGCCTTTTCTAGCCCCTTCTGCACTTACACAGGCAAATCTAGTAAGTCACCAGCATCCCTTACTTATTTTTCAGCCATTTACAATTTAGCAATTTACAAATTTCTTTAGGGTGGCATAAAAATTTCAAACTTTTTCAAGAGTCACAAGGTATATGTACTTCTTTTTAAAAGTATTTTGAATAATGTATTATCTCTGTGAAGCAAACCTTGCAGAGGTTTAATATAGTTATCAGAGAACACCACCAAAAGAATTGAAAGACTAAGAAATATTAAACTTTCAATAATTACACATTGATTTTAATTGAATTTGTACTGCACAAGTAACAGTGTCACACAAAATGTTTGTGCAGACAGCAGTATATGTTTTTAAAGAAAACAGCTGAAAAATCCTGCAACACACACTCCTGCTTCCCCAAGTTCACGTACAGAAGTAAGAGAATGTATTTCCTATAAAAACTAATAGATTATTTTAGTCTGCAGAAGTCTCCAGTAAATCAAAACATTTGGGTTTTATTTTCACAGATAACAACATTTGTTATTATTCAAATGTACTTGTCAAAGCTGCCTTTTTCTTTTTTTTTTTTTGTTAACACACAGAGGCATTCTGTGACTAGAATAAATTGCAACAATACAGTTAATGAAATTTTAGTCTTGGAAAATGGTGGATTTTATTTCAGAATAGTCTGTGGGATGGTTCCCAGGCACATCAAGGACACAGAACCTAATTATAGAAGAAAAATATGATGAAGGATGTTAACCATGAGAATTGTAGTGTATGTTTTACCTACACACTTTGGCTAAGAAGATAAAAATAGCCACATAGTTGCAGGACAAAGAGCTACCTAGCCCACTATCTTCTTCTAAACAGACATCATGTATCAACCCTTGGTCTGTAAATAGGAAATGAATAGCCTGCAGGCTGTCTTACTGTCTCCTTTCCCACGAGGTAATTGGAGGCAAAGTGGCTGCACTCTGCTGGCACTACCTGATTTTCTGTCACTATTTAAGGAGCCTTCTTGCATAGCCCTCCCCATTAGCACCTCTTCTGCAAGCTCCTACTGGACAGAGCAGGCTGACTTTCCCCAACCCAGGGCCTCACCTTTGTGCTCTGCATCCCCTGCAAACTTATACAGTATAACCTCTCGCTCGATAGCCATTACAAAGCAGGTCTCTATCCAACACACTCTAACGGGACAGACAGCATTATATCCTGTGTCCTTCCTCAGAACCTATGGAGAAACATATTTCCCTAACTACCTGTTCCGTTATATTAAATCAAATTTGGTTACCTGAGATATTCAGCAGCTAACCAATAAATAATCTACTTTTTATTCTAAAGGATATGACTATTTGAACATAAAGAAAAAGAAATTTAACCTAAGTAGCTTTCATATTGCAAACAGGTTTCAATAAAACAATCAACATATGCAATTCACTTACTTTGCTAAATACCACTTGTCATTTACCCAGTTTGCTTTTTTTTTTTTTTTTTTTTTTTTTTTTTTTTTTTTTTTTTTTAATACCACTATACTGGTGTTTGGGAAGGAAAGGAATTACTAACACTTCTCTCAAAGATTAAGCTACCTCTTAGCTATTAAAAAATGAAATAATCCATTTTTAAAGTGTCCTATTCTCATGTCCACCTTTCTCTTAAATTTTGATTTTCTTTCGGGTCCTTAACTGCTTTTATTTTGAACTGAAACACTTTCCTCTTGTGACAAACACTCTAAGACTCTGAAAAGCCTGGAAACTATAAATCATGGCTATGCAGTATTTAAAAGCAGAACAATTCTAATGAACTTAGTCATGACAGTGTCATTTTCCAACTTATAGGTGTCAAAAGTATCTTGTTCACATTAATGATTCATGACAGAGTGAAAGCCAGGAGAACAACAATACCAGGGACATATGATCTCAAACAATACTGAAGTTAGAGGTGCATAATAGTGGTCTTACCCTCCACTTCATGTTGCTGAAAACCAGGATCTTAATGGGAAGAACAAAGAAGTGTTCTTAATTCTCAGTGCCTTCCTGCTCACTTACTTCAATGATTTTGAGATACCCAGAAATATTTTTGGTATCAGTATTTTGAAACTTTACAATAGCAATGATCATCACCAGTTGGTGAAGCTCTATATTCAATTTCAACATGCTCATTTTCAACTATCTTCCACTTTAAATTAGATGCCAAAAACGTTAACTAATCACACAGTCTTTTTTTCCCAGAAGTTAACATGGGAGGAAAGAAAAAACCAAAACAACAACAGTGTTTAGGCACAGTGAAAAGTCCTAGCTCATTTCTGTACAATGACACTTTATAGATTATAAAACAAATGTTGAACATGTGATATAGTTCCATTCAATTCTCTACATGTGACATAACTAAAAGAGAGCCAACAGCAAATGAGGAAGTCCCAGTCAGCATTCCCTCTATTAAAAAGATACGTAGATTTCAGAAAATAACAAAGAAAGATATAATCTGTAATTGAGTTAAACTTATTAATGGAGCTTGAAAAAACTATTCCTGTAGAACCTACCTAATTCTTGTTAAAGACTGAAATGCCTTTGACTATATTTTACAAATAAACATAGTCAAACATGTAAACAAGCATGGTTTTACCTCCAAGCTTAATCTGTTCCCTTGATAAGTGTAGTTCGTCATATAAATTTTAATTTATAGCTAACAACGTGCTTCTAAGTCTGATTAATACAAAAATCACTAATAGTTTCTCAGAAATACAATAATTTGCAACAGCATAATGTTGTTTAATATGTGATAAAATGCAGAAGAATACCACCACGTTACACATACACATGAATTATAAGGTGTCAGGGTTGGGAAAATTAATGGCAATATTCTATATCAATGGTGATATAACTCCTGTGGCTTCTTGATATTGTAGCCAGAAGTTTGTTAAATAATCATCATCACCTAAATTTTAAAGTAAAGAGAATCTACACATTCTATTTTAAATTTTGTTTTAGAAAATCAAGAGATGTTATACTGTTTGTTACATTTTTCTTGTCCTCAAAAGTGAACAAGATACTAGCAAAGGACAGTGATTTTTCTTTAAAAAACTCTTAAAACTTCTCTTTTTTTTTTAAAGTCCTTACAAGAAGTTCCCCTTGGTTATAAAGGTAATTGCTGATACTTAGATTTACAAGATTAAGATTTTTAAAATCAGATTTGTCAATATTTGTCCCCTTTCCTTCTCTAAATAACTCTCATGATAGTGTAAGATAATTGTTCTGGTTTATGACTGGTCTCCCACAGGGTTTTAGCTATTACTGTCATTAATGATTTAAGACTCTTTTTGTGCAAGGATAAAACCTAAAACCTCAACTGTTAGTGGAGACACCACAGAGACCACAATGACAGCTGTTTTACAAAGCCAGAAGTGCATCCTAATTGCCTTTTTCCCCTTTTAATTTGTTACGCAGGTTTTTATCCAGTGAAATCTTTTCTTTAACCAGTAGATGTTAACAGTCAAGAACAAAGGCCAGAATTATATAGCAAAATAAGAGAGGTCAATAACGTGCAAAAGATAATTTTAAAGGAGGAAATTGAAAGGGAGAAAAAAAAGAAAAAAGCATAAGGAACAATTTATCAGTGGTTAGAGAGTTTTCCTTATGTAAGAAGGTTGTTCTGCTCTCTTAATCTCTTAATTGTTCTGCTTTCCCAAACTGAACACCATTTTATGTACAACTGCTTCAATTTTTCACCTTTTTACGTGATCCAGAGGCAAGGGCAACATAACTATGGTTAGGTGCAATTATGCACCTACAGCCTAGATAAGCATGAAAATTTTGATTTATTCTAATACTGTATGTGTTTCTTCCCTATTTTTGTTTTGTAGTATTATGAATTTAGTTTGTTACACAAAGTATTTCAGTACTTGAAAAATATACATCCACCTTTCTAAAGGTGAAACCCATAAAGAAATGAAACCAAATTATTGTAGCAGGAAGTCCCCGTACAGAGAACAAGGTTATCTCAATACTGCACTAGTGCTCCCATTGTGTTTGCCTCATGTTTCTATTCAAACTACTGTTCAAGAATATAAAGCCAGCTAAAAGGTCTATCTAACCTATCCCAGCGGCAAAATGCCAAATAACTACAAAAAGAGTAAGAACAGGATAAGCATATATGAATATAATACATAATGAATTTCCTTCATTATAGAGTCCCAGCCTCCCACTACTGATACAGGAATTTCTTGATCCAGAAATAGCATCTTTGTTTCACCAAGCTGATAGATTTCCTTCTATCAGTTTCTCCGATTAGTTTCTGAATTCTCTTTTTTTTGGAACCTTAACATTGTATAGTAATGTGTCCAACAGTTTCCTCATGATTTGTGTGAAAATATCTTGTCATACATATGCTATAGGATTATTTCATTTCATCCCTCTAGTTCTTGCATTTTTGAAAAGCAAAGAACAAGTTCTCTGTCACATTCTGCCCTTTATTCACCTCTATCTCAAATGTCATCTCTTTCCCAAGCTGAATGATCCTACTTTAAGTTGCTCCTCATCTGAAATCCATACTTAATGACCCTTCTTATCCTTCATACTTTTTGCTAGTTCTAATATATTATTTTGATACTGGAAATTACCAGAACTTCATACAACATCCAAAATATGGACATGTCATTAATTCATACAGTTGTACAAAAATGCTTTGTTTTGCTCATCTTTTTTTTTATTAATGATTCCTAATAATTAATTTGTTTTTATGATTGCTACTAAGAACCAAAATGGTCTTTCACAGAACTAATGTAACTGTGAGGCCATTTATAAGTGCATTTGTGTGAGAGCACAGTTAATACAGGGTAGTAGATATGAAATTAAGTTAGACCTTCTACTACTCTTTATGAGAAAAGAAGGAAATAGACTTCTGAAAACCTTTCAAAAATATTAATTTCACCACATACTCGTTCTTGTAATTATGTACACAACATAAATGCAGTATGTAACAGGACTACAACACTTCTCTGTAAACACTAGTTTCCTTCCTATATATGATTCTCATCATAAACTATATTTATACATAATTACTAAATACAGTTTTAAATTAAATAATAATTCCACTAATAAAGAATTAGGGTACTAAACCTTGTCTTCTCCCAAACAACACTAAAAAAAAACCAACAAACCCAAACCACTCTCAGCAACACATTATGCCTTAGTTAGTTTACTTATAAAACCACAAGACTCATGCTTACAAAACATATGGTTAACAGGCAATATAAATTTTAAGCTAAATACTCCATCCCATTTTGACATTTCTTCCATGATTTGATACTATACTTATTCATCATTTACTCAACTAATGCAGGTTGAAGCTTGGAGGAAACACTTGAGGATGCACTCATATTCTCTCCAAGACTCAGACCCAGATTTTGAAAACAATATTCCTGCGGTCTGAGTTTCAAACACTCCATCTGCAAAACTAATTCCACAGCTCCAGCTGTACTAAGCAGTCTTTTTTTAAGGCATCATGTATCATTTGATTTGCATACAAGACAACTACAATCGATGTGTCAATAATCACTAGGATTGTTACACAATGGAAGAAAATCAAGTGTTCTTTACTACATTAAAAGAGAAATTTCTTAGAGATATGTATGATTATTCCTTTTAGATTATGTTTAGTTGATATTTACATAACTTCAATATAATTTCAAATCACATAATCTATGGATCAAGGTACTCTTCTTGGTTAAAAAATTCTGATGACCATTTTTTTGTTAATATTTGAATAAGAGTTACCTCCACTCAGAAGGAAATTCTTAACTTACTAGTAAAAAGGGGCAGGACGGGGCAGTAAGAAAAGAGGGTTTTAATAGGATTAGTACCCATTTTTAATTACACACCTATGTAGCCATGTCTTATTAATGAAGACTTTGGTTCTAAAATAATCAGTTTTCATTTAAAGTGATTATGTTTGGAAATGCCTAACATATTCCTCAATTACATTTTAGAAAAGAAATTAGAATACAAAGGAGTTTAATACACCTTCTTTATTAAAAAGACAAAAAAAAAAAACCAAAACCATTCTATTCACCCAGTTGAAATGAGAAAGTAAAAAAATTAAATTAGAAGTAATTCACACAAGGCACCAGTCAAACTTGATATCTGGCTGGGTTTGCATCATCTTGAAAGCACTTAGGCACCATTTATTTCTGAGGGAAAAGTATAAAATACTAAGCAGTAATAAAAGCAAGGGAAGGCCTTCTAAACAAGGCCTCATCAAATGGCTGGATTGAGTTACTTTCTCTCCCCTTGCAACTTCTTACACAACTTAGAAAGGGGAATAAAATATCAAAAGGAACAGTTCACTCTTTAAAAATATTTATTCAATACCATAAACCCATCAGAATCTATCAAAAGACTTTCCAGCTCTCATTTTAAACATCCCAAATTGAATCTTGAATATGTGAAATGTTAAAGAGCATCAAAGATGCTTTGAGAAAAAAACTGAAAGTATTATTTTTGCTATTCAGTATTTTTACCTTATAAATGTATTGGTTTGTATTAATGCATATTTAACACTAACTTCTATTATTTGGAATTAATAAAATATAGTCATTTTAATGCAAACATTTTCAGAGACCTATGTCTTAGTTCATCATGATTAACACTAAGAGTATGTTTTTTTCCCTCTTAGGTGGTGTAAAACAGAATCAGTACTTGATTTAGCTGAAAATGTTACTCCAGAGGAAATGGAACAGTTACATAAATGGAAAAAGCATAGCTATATAAATCATAATCCATAAAATCTCTTTCAGAGGAGAGGTGTTCAGAAACCATTATCAACTGGCAAAATAGAAAATGTATTCAGTTGCTCTTTAATCGAATGGATAGTAATCAGAAGTGAGTATGCCAAGTTAAATGATAATTCAACCCATACGTAAACAGATGAGAACAATTTTGCAGGAACATAGTCATTAAAATGACTGCAGAATCTTAATCAAAAGTTCAAGCGTTTCCCTTTCCAGTATTCCTCCCAAGTTTCATTACTGCAAATCTTATTATACTCTTGACTTACTGAATACATGCAATAATCACAACTCTATTCTGCAAATAAACTATTCTGCTTTCAGTTGTTTCAGTTAATGAAACAACTAATTATTCCACTAGTTCTTCTTGGGGTATTTCAATTTAATACATAGTCAGGGCTTACATCCTCAAAAATTTCACATAAAAATCCTCTCCATAATAGAAGTTACAAAAGTACATGGAGGGGGGAAAAGAACTTTTTCCACCATGTTAATAGCACTATCAGAACTTTGAACTCCAGTAGCCAGCTTAAGTTTTTCTATTTTTTATAATTTATAAACAATGAGTTGCTTTGTTCTGATTCTGTAGGTCTAAGTAATTAATTATTCTACATTTCTGTATTTTCTGTACATTTCTCATTTTGTTAGGCAGCAGAAAAATCCACAAAACTACCCACTCATAACTAGCTAAACAGAATTCAAGCAGAAGAAAACTTGCAAAACCAAATTCTGAGAGCTCTTAACAACTGGACAAAAATTAATAGCTCGATCGTAAAGTGGACATCACTTCCAAAGAAAAAGAGTACATGCTCTGGGAAAACAACCAATTTTTTTAACAGGACTGTTATACCTAGTCAGAACCATAATGTTGGCAAATTAAGTATGGCAGTGTCAAAAATGTTTCTTGATAGCACCTGAATCTGTATCAACTTGTTCTCCAAGAAGTGCCAGTGAAATTCCTGGTGTCAACCTTAATTCAACCTTAAGCAGAATACATGACTCCTTTTTCAGTCTCACATGAGACTTGAGGGTTTATTTGTAAATGCTTCTCCCATGGAGTTCTGTATGGACAGAAACATCCACTGAGATACTGTCACACAACTTCCGTATGTCTCCTCTGTGTTGAAAAGTAATCTCTAGTACTGTAACTAATACTACTTTCAATATCAGTGACAATACTGATTTTAAGTTTTATCTAGTTTAGACACTTCCCCCTCCCTCTGTTGATGACTCAGAACAGCATTTTACTAACACACTCCAAGTTTGATTGACATGGAGAACTTTAAATTTGATTTTTCCCTCATTAATAAAGATTCTTTGTTTTAACAGCCTCCTTCCCAACATGAAGTCAATCAAATGCAAGTTGCTACTGAAACACAAGAGCAGCTTAACACATGCAAAATTCCCCCCACTGAGGTTATCATCACAGTGGTGATGCTGAAAGATCCCGTGTAAGCCAGCAATCCAACTGCAAAAAGGCCCCTGTGCCAACATAGGGAGAAGTCAGGAAGTGGGAGAGAGGGATAACCACTGCCTGGTCTTGTTTCACTCCTGTTTAAGGGCCCTTTTCAACCACTCTATACTGGCACTACAAGAGGAGGTTTTAATTAATTTTAAATCACCAAAGATTAAGATTTCAAAGGCTGATTTAAGATTATATTGCCTTGGGTGGACATGGAGGGGGGGGGGGGGGGGGGTTTTTTTT
>NW_020799091.1:24014483-24084309 GCF_003259725.1 Athene cunicularia | reverse complement strand
GGGGAGGGTTTTTTTGTTTGGGGGGGTGTTAAAGATCTGAAATTGAAGCATTCTGGATTGAATGCTGTAAAATCCCATCTTGATTACCTCCTGGTAGAAGAGAGAAGTGGGGAAGGCCATGGCTTCCCTAATTTTTATAGACTTGTACCAGAACAGGCCCATGGAATATGCTTGACTAGAATTATCCTCTTAGGGCACACGCACATTTAAAGTGGACTCCATATTGACAAATACTCAAGATCCCTTATCATGTGGAACAGTTTTATTAATAACATTTGCTCTGATTTTAGTCAGAATTTTAACAAACTTACTGTGTTGCCAAGTAACAAAAATCACATTAACTGCATTTTTAAGAAGCAACTTCAGAGTTACTCCAATTGAAATGGAAATTTTAGCACAAAAAAAGCAGCCTTAGTATAGCTGTAGTAGTCTAAGCATATAAGACTAAGTTTACTTTTTTTTTTTAACATATTTTCAGAAGATGTCCAGAATTCATCACATTGAAAATGGGAACAACAGTCAACACTGGGTAACTGAAGATGACATACAAAAGGGACACATACTAAAAGATCAGGCACAGGAACAATGCTGGGAAAGCCCCTGATAACTCTCCTCACAGGCTCTCTCCTAAAAGACAGCTGTCTATGAAGTGACCACACTTTGGTGGTTCCTCAGTTACAGCATGCAAACTCAACTTCTTTCAATTCTGCTCAGGCTTTTGTAAATATTTGTCCTGCATAAAGTGCATTTATTTAAATGTATTCAAGCTAGAAGTAAAAATCAAATTTATACCAAAGTTTCAATACAGTGGCGGTTTCCAGAGAGAACAAAAAGCTATTTGTGCAGTTAGTCAGGTGAACCTTCAACCAGATAAAAAGATAATTCTGGTTGGCAACCACAAAACCAGTCTGCAAGCAAATCAGCAAGGGACTGTGGAACAGTGAGCTTCAGTCAAACAAAAAAAACCATTACCACACAATCTGGAGTATCAGTAAATGTCAGAAATTCAGTTTATGCATGCCCCTGCTCAACTATACTTAGTACTTCACATAATGTTGTGTAATTAACATATCACAATACTACAGTTTCACAATTTTATTAAAAAGTCTAGGCAAAAGTCTTTGCAACAGGCAAGACAGGCAAATTTTTGGTTAGTGAACTTCAGAACAACTGTTTAACCAAATTTTATAAACCTGTCTGCAAGAAAAGACTAATCGTTCCTTGCAGAAGCCTTTTTTATAGTATAACAGATAGACTACATAGATATTTCAAAGCCAGTTTTAACTAATTAGCAGAACCAAAACAACGAGTAACAACAACAACAACAAAGATGTTATTATTGCTCTAATTCAAAACTAACACAGGAGAAGACACCCAGATGAAGGACAGGTAACTACAGAAGTACCCACAGCCTCCCCAAAATGTTTCATGGCAGATAAAACTGTTTGACTCATGCAGGCTTACTCAGCTGATTCTTAAGGGTTTTGACTATTGTAATAAGTAAATATTTGATAAATATATGATAGCTGTAACCTCTTCTCACTATTTGCTAAAGAAAGACAAAGTTCCTTCAGCTTCAGGAGTTTAATGTAACACAGTCCAAACGAACAGCTGAAGCCAGAGCCATTGGTTGGACTAACCCAATTCAAACAGCAGGGCAGGAACACAGCCAGTATTTGAGTTGAATGTCAGGTAGTAAGAAAAGTCATGGCTTGCACCAAACATAAACACAAAGAAAAAAGGATGGCTGGACAAAGGTCAGACACCATGTACTTCAGCAACTATTCAGGCCACACAAGCCCTGCCTTAGCTACAGAACAGGACTCTCAAAAAGCACTTTCCAAGCGCCGCAGTTGCTGAAGCCCCAGGCATATCCCAAATCTGTATGTACCAGACTGACTGGAAACAAAGGAACACCAGATTGGCCAGATTAAATATTTTACAGTAACACAGTTGGAACAAAAATCAGCCACTACATAGTGGTCAAGATACCTACTCTGTAAAATATTTTAAATCCTTTGAAATAATCAGTTAAACATCTGACATTAAACTTGCATTGCTTTTATTCTGCAAGCTATAAAGGATATGTCTGGGAAAGAGGTAATGAATAATTATATCGATCCATCTGTTATTTTCTCAGATTTCCTGAAGTTTCCTTTTTTTTTTTTCTTTACTGCTACTGTGTTTAATAATCTGATTACATATTCTAACATGGTGCACAAAGGCTACCAGTCTAAGATTAAAAGAGGAAAAAAAGCATAAATTGCTTTTCGTTTTCTTCTGATACCCACTGCTGTAATACAAACCACCCATTTTCCTAAATACAGATCAGAATCTGCTACTATGGAGTAGTGCCAGTGTTAAGACCTTTCTTTTCATTACAGAAGATACACAGCAACCCTTGGGCCAGAGCTGGGAAAGAGTTTTAGGGGGGTGGAGACAGTGAAGAGTGAGAAGTTTATTCTCTAAGAAACAAGAGGTCCCATGGGAGAAGTACATACCTTCCTCATCATTGATGACCACAAAACAGCTGATGATATTTCAAACCTTTAAACTGATTTCCACAGCTGAAAACACATTACACTTTCAGTATCAGTGAGTCACCTTCAACTAATCTTCTTATGTTGAAAAACAACTACTAAAAAATTACCCTAAAATCATCACCACATTCAGGATTTCAGTTTCAGGTTCTTCCATCCTGAAAGTTCATAGAAAAGGAGATTTGAAGTGCTAAACTCACTTTCATTATTTTTAGGGGGCAGGTTTTGTTTTTTTTTTTTCTTTTTTAAAATCGGTTTGGGAAATAAGGATGCTCTTTAGGAAGGAGTGGCTGGAAAGCTGCCTGGCAGAAGCTTTCGGGTGTTGGTCAACAGCCTGTAGTGTGCCCAGGTTGCCAAGAAGTCCAATAGCATCCTGGCTTGTGTCAGAAATAGCGTGGCCAGCAGGACAAGCGAAGTGCTCATCCCCCTATACTCGGAACTGGTGAGACTGCATCTCGAACACTATGTTCAGTTTTGGGCCCCTCACTACAAGACAGACATTGAGGGGCTGAAGCATGTCCAAAGAAGGGCAACACAGCTGGTGAAGGGTCTGGAGCACAAGTCTTACGAGAAGCAGCTGAGGGATCTGGGGTTGTTTAGCCTGGATAAAAGAAGGCTCAGGGGAGACCTTACCACTCTCTACAACTACCTGAAAGGAGGCTGTAGCAAGGTGGGTGTTGGTCTCTTCTCCTAAGTAACAAGTGATAGGATGACAAGAAAGGGCCTCAAGTTGCACCAGGGGAAGTTTAGAGTTGATATTAGGAAAAGTTGCCTCACTGAAAGAGTTACCAAGCATTGGAACATGCTGCCCAGGGAAGTGGTGGAATCACCATCCCTAGAGGTATTTAAAAGACATGTATGTGTGGTGCTTAGGGTCATGGTTTAGTGGTAGACTTAGAAGTGTCAGGTTTACAGTTGGACTGGATGACCTTAAGGGTCTTTTCCAACCTAAAAGATTCTATAGTTTAAGACAACCTAAACAGCCATATAGAGAGCTACAAACAGTTTAATCACCCCAAACTTTAAATAAATATATAAACCCCACCCCATGTACACACATATTCCACAACTAGATGAAACCAAAACTTTTTCTGAATAGTCCAAGCATGCTTCTTAATGAACAGAGAAATGTACTCCCCCAAACTCAAGCATCCCGGGTGTCAGTGCACATCTCCTGTAGGTGAGAGACTGTGGGCGAAGTTACCACTGCAGTATTTAGATACACAAAGTGAAAGAATTTCCTATTGTGGATGGGAAAGGCTTCAGGGGAGGAAGGCACAGGGGAAGCATTTGCTAAATAAAGCTTCAACAAAACAAAAACTCTCCTAAATTTTACTTTTGATCAGCTACCATTTTGTAACAAATTATTTAATTGAAACCACCTTGACCAGATCAAGTGGAAAGTTCCCCAAAGTAGCCCTAACATTCTGTTCTTAATACCACTACACTGCTGCTGAGTTATTTTCGTGCTAGCTCCATGGAAACAAAGACATAATCGTTCATTCAGAAGGCTGCTAAAATTTCCATTACAAAATGCGCTTATAAAAAGCCTTTACTTTGTGTTTTTATTATGAGAGGGAGAAGAGAAACTAGGTTATTTTCTGTACTTTACCGCAAGCTTCAGAGACTGGTGTGCAGATTCAACCAACACCACTGCTACAATAAAAAATTTCTTTCAAATTTAACTGATTTAAATTTAACTTCATTTAACTGATGCCCCTCCTCATCAGGAGCACCCATAAGAAGGCCTTTTATTCCTCTTGAGTCTTCCACCTTGCAAAATGAAGATAATGTTCTTTTAACCCCTTACTTTGATTTATGTCCCTCTTCTCAAGTAAGAGGTTCTGACTAAAAGGACAGAGGACTAAAAAGACTACCCATTATAAAAATGCTTTCCTCTGGTTCCTGCACACAGAAGAGGGAATACGATGTTATTTATCATACAAAATTGCTCACCACGCCATGGTTTTATCGGATTGGAAGACACCAAGAAAAAATACTTTATGTCACAACATGGTTCATGAATATCTCAAATCAAAGGAAATATAAAACCTATGTTCCACTACTCTACAACAAATACATTAAGAACAAAAACAGAGACAGAGAACAAAAGTTTACATCATCAGATGCACAAACCTAACTAAAATGATCAGTGGAATATGAGCCTTATTTTCATGTGCCAGCTTGACTACAACCATATTCAGACCTCCACTTACATGATGGTTATACTGTAACACTCAGAAAATCTCTATTCAAGTGGGATTTTAGGTTAAGGTCCTGATGCTGAAATTAAATACAATTATTTCTTCAAGTATCTGCTCCAGATTGAATATCTTTGATAGTGTAGTGCCAAAACAGAGATGGGAAAAAAAAAAATTGTATCCCCTAAGTCACTGCTTTGAAAAGCTCTAGATTACTCTTTGGAAAGTATCTTAAAATGCAGGAGTTCTCAGAATGCATTTTTGGGTTTGTATTCAAAATTAAGCAAGTTATAAAGTTCTTCCAAAAAAAACATGAGTTTGCCTGTGCTTAGGTTTGCTAATGACCATATAAAGGCATCCACAATCTTGATTTAAAAATGTATAGTAAGACGACATGATACTCTACAGATGCTCTACTACTACTTGTGGATAAATTCTTACAGTGGCTTTTCATTCTATTAAAAATCTACATCTCATTTTTAATTTGCCTAGTTGCAGCTTGTGGCCACTTGTCTTATGATTTTTCTTGTCACTAGATTAACAAGATTTTAATACCAGAAATTACCACAAAGAAGTCCCTACATGCTTCAAATCAAGTCACACCTCTTTTTTTTTTTTTTTATAAGTTCATTTGACTGAGCTTTATGTCCTTTCCTGCAAGATGTTCTCTCACAGACATAAAACAAATTTATTTTGAAGGCCAGTAGACAGTGGAAAAAATAAAAATAAAAAAGGAGAAGCTCTAGGCATACGAGAGAATTAAAGAAAAAAAAAAACAAATGTGGTGGGGGGGATATAATTAAAAATGTATGACATATGTACTGTTAAGGAGAAACATGAGCATACATTTTAAAATGATTTATGCACAATTATTAGACAATAGAGAGAAGAAAGTGAAAAAAAAGATTTAGGATAAACCTAACAGTGTTTACCTTTCAGAACTTTATATTTCTTTTAACAGCAAATAAAACAAAGAAATTGAAAACTTGTTCTCTTAAGCAGCATTCAAGTTATCTTCCAAGAAAACAAACAAAAAAAACCCCTCACAATCACACTTTTTGTTTTGTTCTCATGAAAACCAGTTCCATCAGAGTTCCTCACTCAGCACAGCAAATACAAAGGCTTTAGTTCCATTTAATTTTGCCAAACAAATTGCTCAAGTATTTTTCTTCTATGTAATCTTAACAAAGATATAAAGGACATGCTCTCTTCAGTCTCTACTCCCCTTGCTCCTACTTTAAAATGTCTCTATCTTTTTTCCTAATTCACTCTTCTTTCTTCATCATATTATCCTCCCATTTGTCATTAGTTATGTAAGTTCTTTTTCTTCACTGAAAACAGCTAAATAATAGTATTCAAGATTTGTTTATAAAACCAACTTTAATGCTTTAACCTAAAGTTCTATTATGTTCTTAATGAATATTTAAGTAGCTTTCTTTTTATATTCATTTGTTGAACCAGGACAAATTTTTCTGAAGATGTACCAGAAGAATCACTGAAATTACTGTAATTACTGACACATCTGGTTTATGTAACAGCAATGTATAAAAATATGCATGAAAATACAAGTAAGAAATGGGGGATTTATGTGGACTGTCCTATATGTTAATGCTTAGTTTTACCTGTATATTGGTTTCTAAATGCTCCTTCATTAGCTATTCCCTGTTCATAAATTTACATTTTATTCCCCATACATAGGGAATTCCTCAGGCTCTTATCTGAACAAAGGTCATGGCCACACAGGTACTGGTTTTGCCTCTTTTCTGAAACACTGGAGGAAATTTTTCAAAACCCTGAAGAAAATTTAAGATAATTCAAAATCATAGAACCATAGAATACCAGGTTGGAAGGGACCTCAAAGATCATCCGGTACAACTTTTCTTGGCAAAAGCAGTACCTAGACAAGATGGCCCAGCACCCTGTCCAGCTGAATCTTAAAAGTGTCCAATGTTGGGGAATCCACCACTTCCCTGGGGAGATTATTCCAGTGGCTGATTGGTTTCACTGTGAAAAATTTTCCTCTTGTGTCCAATTGGAATGTCCCCAGGAGCAATTTTTATCCATTACCCCTCGTCTTTTCCATGGGACTCCTTGGAAAACTGGAGTCTCCATCTTTTTTGTAGCCACCCCTTAAATACTGGAACATGGCGATAAGGTCTTCCATAAACCTTCTCAAGTTGAACAAACCCAGTTCTCTCAGCCTTTCCTCATATGACACACTTCCCAGTCATTTGACTGTCTTTGTGGCCATTCTCTGGACTCTCTCCAGCCTGCCCACATATTTTTTGTGTACTGGGGATCAGAACTGAACACAGTATTCCAGGTGTGGCCTGACGAGTGCTGAGTGGGAATAATCTCTGCTGGTGATGCTCTTGTTGATGCATCCTGTTGGCTTTCTTTGCCACTGCAGCACATTGTTCACTCATATTGAGCTTGTTGTCCACCAGGACACCCAGTTCCCTTTCTACAGAGGTAATGTAGAACCCAGCCTGTGCTGCACTCCTGGTTTATGTTTTCCCAAGTGCAAGACCTTGTCCCTGTAGGCCATTCTTTCAGCACATAGGGTTTTTTTCCATGTGTTTTATATTGTATTTTTACATTGCTATAAAAAAAAATTTACATTAGTCTAAATCTTACTTTTGGTCTACAATGTCTCTTTCAGAATAGTAAAATTGTCAAGATTTACCATAGAAAAAATTATTAGAATTTTTAATTCAAATACACTACATGCTCTTCAGTCTGTCACCTACAGTTAACTAGCTCAGAAATTTAGGACCTAAAGGAAGGGTTGTTGCTTTACAGGCATCTGCTTTTTCTATACATTCACTGCAGATTCTCCAAGTTATCTCTGAGATATAAATGTTCCACTGTGCAAATGGTTAATTTCTTACGAGATCAGGAGTCAAAAAATATGCACTATATTCAGTAGAATTGTCGCTGAGTTACAAAATAATTGCAACCTTCTTGGTTTTATAGGCTGTTCATGCTCTTCCTTTGGAAAAGGATCTATAAACATATGCAGTATCTCACCCTGCAGAGCTCTAATATTATTAGGAACATATAAAAAGGACTGTTATCTTCACAGAATCGCAGAATCATCTAGGTTGGAAAAGACCTTGAAGATCACCTAGTCCAACCACTAACCCAACACTGACAGTTCCCAACTACACCAGATCCCTCAGCGCTATGTCAACCCGACTCTTAAACACCTCCAGGGATGGGGACTCCACCACCTCCCTGGGCAGCCCATTCCAACGCCCAACAACCCCTTCTGGAAAGAAATGTTTCCTAATATCCAGTCTAAACCTTCCCTGGTGCAACTTGAGACCATTCCCTCTTGTCCTGTCGCTCGTTTCTTGGTTAGAGAGACTCATCCCCAGCTCTCTGCAGCCTCCTTTCAGGGAGCTGTAGAGGGCGATGAGGTCTCCCCTCAGCCTCCTCTTCTCCAGACTAAACACCCCCAGTTCCCTCAGCCGCTCCTCGTACGACCTGTGCTCCAGAGCCTGCACCAGCTTCGTTGCCCTTCTCTGGACACGCTCGAGTCATTCAATGTCCTTTTTGTAGTGAGGGGCCCAAAACTGAACACAGGAATCGAGGGGCGGCCTCACCAGTGCCGAGTACAGGGGTCAGATCCCTTCCCTGTCCCTGCTGGCCACGCTATTGCTGACACAAGCCAGGATGCCATTGGCCTTCTTGGCCCCCTGGGCACACTGCTGGCTCCTGTTCAGCCGGCTGTCAATCAACCCCCCCAGGTCCCTCTCTGACTGGCAGCTCTCCAGCCACTCCTCCCCAAGCCTGTAGCGCTGCTGGGGGTTGTTGTGGCCCAAGGGCAGCCCCCGGCATTTGGCCTGATTGAAACTCCTCCAGTTGGGCTCAGCCCATGGCTCCAGCCTGTCCAGGTCTCTCTGTCGAGCTTACCTTGATCAGTAACATGCATTTTGACCAGATTTTTCCTTTAATAAGTAAACAGATATGCAAAAATTAAGAATGCTCTGAGATTCAATTCTATTCCTCAGTGGTTAAAGAAAACTTCATTTGGAAAATGGGACTGATTCTTCCTCATACAATTTGCATTTAATTATAATAAAGTTGATGAATTGATCATGTCAGAGTGTGAGTATTTTAATAAACACCTAATTAGTAAGCTTAAAATGCACAGTGTTTCCAAAGAATTTCTGTGTTGATACACTTATCCGACCAAGAAACCAGTTCAGCATGGTTTTCAGAGCTCTTAGCTTTGAACGTCAGCACATTGACCTTTTAAGGTTGGTTTAAGGTTGCTTTTAAGGTTAAACCATCATAAATCTGACAACAGACAAAACAGGCATAGACAAACAAAAGACAATGAATTACAGTAAACCTATGTTATACACTCAAATCAGAGACATTGTCAGTTCCAGGGATACTATTACATTAATGAACATCACTTCTGCTACACTTGCTATTCTCACATTTTATACGTTCTGCAATAATGTCTGGGGTTTCGGTTTTGTTTGTTAAAATGCGCCCATGAGTAGAAACATTAATAATTTTATCCCCATTGCAATGCTAGCATCAGTATTAAACAGTGGTATATTTTGCAACAAAAATATAGAGAGGTCAGTCACATTCAATAAAATGGCAGAAAAAAAATAGGCTTACAAAAAATTCAAACGTAACAGAACAATCCTTCTGCTCTGACTGAAGCCAAAATCCCCCAAATCCTTAACCAGCTATTCTTACATGGTATTAGCTCCAGAGGACTGGACCTCCTCCAGTTATGCCCTTTAGGATGACACAAGCTGCAATGCCTGGAGAAGTAAAGTAGCTTAACCTGGAGGAGTGTCTTCAGTCAAAACCTTCCTCTAGGAATTTAACACTTTCCAGAATTAAGAGTCAAGGAGACTTATGGTGGTGCCAAACAGCGTTTGATGGAGCATAGTTGGCACTGGTGCTTATGTAAGTTTTAGGCACAAAAGCAAAGTTATTCAGGGGATGCTGGAGGGAAGCAGCTCTCTAAGAGGTCAGGAGCAGAAGACTATCAGCACAATACTTGATTTCCCATTATGCAAGTACAGAGCTTTCTGAAGCCCAGAAAAATGAAAGCGTACACAAACCCGGAATCAGGGTGACAGAAAAAATTCTCCAACTTCTGACAGACCCTGAAAGTTAAAGCATCATATTTACCTGGCAAGTTGCTGGCCCCATGCGTTGAAACTTCAATGAATTCACACTTAGTCTTTGTACGAGTATGGGCGTCAGACTTCTCCATTTACTCCTGCACCTCCTCCTCCTCTAATCTCATCCTTAGCTCCCACAATGAACAACACAGAAATCCTACAGACAAACACTGTATGTACAGGGCATAGCTGTGAGCATTTCAGTATCAGGAGGCTACAGGAGGCCTTGTGTGGGAGCAGCTGTGAACTGCCCTGGGCTGGTCACAGCCATTTCCAGCCAGCTTCAAGACTGCTGTGAGTAATCTGTCACACCTCAAAACAGACACCCCCCTGAGTAGCATGCTGACCCTCTGCTCGAGTGTCTGTAAGCCAGAGGCAGCAGCCACAGGGCACGTGACACCAACACGCTCTTGGGGTGAGGTACAGCTCAGTGCAGCAGGTGTGTGCACCCCCGAGGGACGGCAGCCATGGGCGACCCACGCTGAGGCAGTGACACCCTGAGGGACAGTCCCTGTGAAAAAGTGTGTGGGAGGAAAACCTGGAGAATCTCTGTGTGGTAGGAGAAAACTATTAATAAGCAAAAAGCCACAATAAAAACAAGCAAGCAAAGTGCAGCAGAGAAGATCACTAAGAAGCAAGAAGTGCCTGACAGAAATGGTAACGCAAATGACCCCCGGTGTGCTGGCCATGGCCTGTTGGAGGAGCTGGGATGAACCCAGTACGACACACAGTGACAGCAGAGGAAACTGGGGCTGGGGAAAGGATAGGGGTCCAGCTTGTCTCCATCCTGGGTCAGGTGGAAGAAAGTGTTCATGTAGGCATTTGATTATTTAGTTCTCCTCAATATCCAAATCAGGGATGAAAGCTTGTGTTAACTGGCAACTAAGTAAGTAAAAATTTACCAAGTCAAGGCTGTTTTGCCCGTGACACTGGTTTCTTGAAGAAATCTACATCAGAACGTGCAACATGCAAGGACACCTAAGGCTTTTTACCTTTGTAACTGTAAGGAAAATTACATTAGTAATGGAGGTAATATCCATTTAAATGGATAACGTATGAGATTTTTAAAATCTCAGCAGTCCATAATCCCTTCTCATACTAACTGTAAATCTATATGGAGCAACAGATTTGAAAGTGTAGGTTTTTTAATGGGACAATCCCTCTATGCAAGCTGGTTCACCTGACTTCAAATACTTCTCTACATTAGAGAGGTAACACTTTGAGGAGAAAGGAAATCAAATAATGGTTCAAAGCTGAGAACACTATCTGAAGCTAATAGGCAAAATAAGGAAAAAAAAAAAAAAAGGTAGAAAAAGTACTATGATAACTGCAAAGATGTGTCCAGAGAACCAGATATCAGGGAAATGGTTACTTTTTGTCTTCATTATTTTATTATTGTAGAGAATTCCAAAATCCTTCCTTGAACTCAATTTTCAGTTACCATCACATAGCCATTCTATTTTATTTAGAGAAATGTCATATCAAAGTAAATGATTTGGGCATTGAAAGACATTTTAGATTGCTGATAGCAGAAACTGTCGGCAAAGTGACTTAACTATTGAGCCTGCCTTCTTGGTCTTATGTAAGCAATTCATGATTTAGTTTTCAGAAACAAAACCCAGTTTGTTCCATTCTAATGAGCACCTTATTTGTGAACTGGGGTATTTGCTAGGAATTTCTAAATTACAGCATAGTCAAGTTATGTACGCATTCCATACAGAACTGCAAAGCACCACTCAATGATGCATATACAGATTCTAAATACTACGTGACTAGTTGAAGGGCATAAAGATTTGTTGTTTTAGCTTTTCCTCTATTTTCATCATTACAGAATTTAAAATGCTCATGGTAATACATATAAAGTATAATATTCATGTTCTCAATTTATTCACTATCTCTTACTACGGCAATTCTTAAATCTGTGTTTGTAATTACTTCCAGCATTTCCACCTGCTTCCACTGTCAGCTGCCCTTACATTACGCTTATTAAGCATTAACAAAAGAGCCTCTAGTATCCCACAGGCCTTTGTGTCTCACTGCTCTGTGTCTGTTCCAAACGACCTTGGTGTAATGCAACCAGAGATACACAATGGTGCCTTTCGCCCAGGCCCAGCTGGCTTCCTTTTGATTCCCTTCTCTGTGCACACACAATGCTGAAATAATGAAAATTTTTATGCCAAAACTTCACAGATTTTCATAGGTAACAGACTATTTACATAGACACTGCCACACATAACTAAACATACAAATAATACCTTTGTAATAATTTTTAAACTATCTGGAAAGAGAAACACTTCTGCAATGAAAATATACTACTGTAGCTTTGTATTAGAAATATTATTTACTAAATGTTTGCATTAAACAGAATTTGGAATCAACTATAAGTATTTAACTTCAGAACATTTTCAATACTGAAAAAGTAATGTTGTCTTTTTTGAGATTCCATATATATTGGAAAAAGGTTTTGCTTAGCTTAATCTGTCAGTGAGGAATAAGTCCAAACAAGGAACCAAGCATTTATTCAAAGAAATTATTTAAATAAATAGAAGATTCCCTCAAGGAAGAGTACACTTCATAAGATATTTGAGATTTTGTCCTTTTCTTCTGTAAAAACTATCCATCTGGCAGCCATGCACATGAAAAGGCTTTGAACATATATTCTTACAGTAGAGCCTTACAGGTCCCTGCATCAATAAAATTATTTCTGTTCCACACGAACTTGGAGAGTGTAACTTCCAATCAGGACTGATTAGTCTGAGTCTTTTGAAAAGTCTACACAGCAGCTGATAAACACTTGGCTTGTCAAATACAAGAGCTTTGAGAAAAAACATATGGAGATTCTATTTCATTTTTAATATCACAAAAATATTAAGAATAACTGGAAAAGTCAAACTAAGTTCTGTACTTCACCAGCAAACTCTACAGGCAACTCAGTGAGTGGGCAGGACCACCCAAGCAAAGCATGGCAATGGTGAGCAGTCCAGGCACCCGCAGCTAACTCATCTAGCTTTCATGTTCTACCATGCGTGAGCAGTCCCCTTCTTGTATTTCTTCATCTTTCTGCATACTGGGCAGTGGCAAAGCAATTGAGGCCTAAAGCTCTTTGGCTAGATTTAGTGACGAGTACCTGGAAACTGTGTAAGAAAAAGAAAAAAAAAATAGGGGAAGGGTGGGGATTGTGCTTTTTTTTTTTTTTTTTTTTTTTCTTATTCCTTTCCCTTTAGCAATACAAGTAAAAGTTTAGTAATATTCAGCTATACATAATGGAACAAGTAAAAACAAAAATAAAGGTTTGAAAGATTTAAAAGCAATAACATTTACACCATTCTTTAAGGTAAGTTTGAAATCTCCTAGCGTTCTGATGCAATTCCCTTAAGATGTCTGATCTCAGTTAACATTTTAAAAAGCTCACACAGAGCAACTGCCACGTTGAAGACTACTTAAAAACCAAAACACTAAACTTATCTCACATCTTTATAAATCAAATACATTCATAATCTGTAAGACTGTGTTCCAGAAACAAATATCTTTTAAATGAATAATAAAATGAAGTAATGCACAGAAATTTTACAGTTCTAGTTTATGGATTTTACAAGACAGGTAAATTAAATTATAACACCTAGAAATTCACTTGAGAGTAAAAGCAAATAACTTAGAAAACCTGCTGTGTTGCAAGCACTTACATCCATTGTAAAACAGTAAAATAGCAAGAGCTACAGTCCCAGATTCCCTTAGCAACAACAAGGAATTATATCTGAAAATTAAGTGCAGAGAAAGGCAAACCTGAAAATGAGAAGCAGCGATACCAAAGCAACGGGCCAAAGCTAACCACAAATTACAAAGCAAGTATCAAACAACTGCCATTACTGAAAGCACTACAAAACGAAGCCCCCAAACTACCCCCTCAAGATACTTAAGAGTGTCAGTCCTTTCAGTGTACTTCAACACACGTATTGGGGCCACATGCCAGCAGATCTCTGTCTACAGGATTCTGAGCTTACTGCTGTCAAAAGACAAAAACTCAAAAAACCAAAATCACGTTATTAAAATTCCTATTAGACTGCCCTTTCAGCTAGGCACTGGTAAAAATATGCAGGTTTCTGTATCATTTCCTTTAATGATTATTACAAGCCTTCATCTGAAACCTAAGGGCTTTGTCACAAAAACTCCATGTGACAAATATATGCTAAGATTTTGTTTATTTGTTTGTTTTTCTTAAATTGCATGAGCACACAAAATTATTCTTTAATCTTAAAATATAGTTTAGGCTAAAGGACATATCACAAGTTGCTTTATGAGGTACTCTGCAAGCTAGAAGTCACAGCATGCTTTGAGAAAAGTCAATACTACCTATACAAGACTGGGAAGAAAACAACATAGTACACTAAAAAAACAGAAGGGGCCATTAAAAATAAAAGTCCAGTTGTATTAATGGTAGTATATCTGTCAGACAGCTGATGCGTAAGGAAGTTCATCATTAACTGTTTTGTCACTGAGTTCAAATTCAAAGAGAAAAATCAAACTAAGCTCAATAAATGGGCATAAAATGGTGTAAAATATGGCTAGAATAACTGGAATACATCTGAACTAAACAACAAAGTTTAAAGAATGTACTTCAACACATCAGGGATGAGGTTACAGTGGTGTCTTGGCACTTTTGTTAAGACAGGAAATAGAAAAAACAGTTAATGAGAATCATTTTAACAATGATAGAGAACAAAAATAATTTTAAAGAGAAAAAAAGAAAGAAATACATAAACATAAATTGTCAAAAAAAAAAAAAAAAAAAAAAAAAAAATATGTGGAGACAAGTTTTTACCCTATTGACTATGAAAAATATGTACCAAAAGGAAAAAAATAGTTATGTGCAGAAGTGAAAAAGAGATCTATGATTCACCATAAATATAGAAGCAGCAACTTGGAAGAGATAAACACAAAATCCTGAACAGAATTTAGGCACACCAAAAAGAGAAGTTTTTACCAAATGGGTAAGTCAACTGGAGACCTTTAATTTATTGTATCAGAAACCTGGATGGGCACAGCTTCCAGAACGGAAGCAATACTAGAAAGAAGTCTGAAGTCTTGTAGGAATGCCAGGTGGAACTTCAGTACAGCTTAAAAATGCTCTTAATTTAAATATCTACATGTCAGCTGTCTATGTAAGCATTCATTCTTGACAGTAAAAATCTAGGCAATTCAGTCAGTGAAATCCAAAGGTTCATTCAACACATCACATGTACATCAGGTGTCCAAATGATGGCAGGGGTGACAGTCAGCCACACAGCTTGCCTTCACTGAAATTTTGCAACTTTTCACTGCCGCAAGGATATCACTTAGGGATTTTGGCATGAAAACTAAATTCTTATTTTTCAAACCACCTGACCAGGGTTTGTTGAGAAAGCTGGGTTTGTGGATGGTTTTTTGGGGGGTGTTCAGGTCACTTTCATATTTGTTTTAAAGCCACATCATCCCAGACTAATTCTATGATGAAGTCAAAAGCTTTAAAACAAAAGCTTTAAAACAAAACACTACCTCAATGACTTGGTTAAAACAGATTTAATCAACAATCAAGGCAATCTAGTATGAATTTTGCTTTTAGGCTCCTAAAAGTAAAATGTTTACAAGTTATCCCTGTTCTGATAGTTTATTATTAAAAATTCAAAAACATATCACAGAACCACAAAATGGTTAAGGCTGGAAGTTGGAAGTCATCTCAGCAAGAACTTCTGGCTCAAGCAAGTCCACCTAGAACTGACTGCCCAGGACCATGTCCAGACAGCTTCTGAATATCCCCAAGGTGACTCCACCACCTCTCTGGGTAACCTGTGCCAGTGTTTAGTCACCCTCAGAATAAAGAAGTGTTTCCTTATGTTCAGAAGGAACCTCCTGTGTTTCACTGTGTGCCCACTGCCTCTGGGCATCACTGGAAAGAGCTTGTCTTTGCCTCCTTTGCACCCTCCCTTCCTTCAGGTATTTATATACATTAATAAGATCCCCCACTGAGCCTACTCTTCTCCAGGCTAAAAAGTCCCAGCTCTCTCAGACCTTCATTACAGGAGAGATGCTCCTGTCCCTACATTATTTTAGTGGCTCTTCACTGGACGCCCTCCAGTATGTCCATTTCTCTCTTGTACTGGGGAGTCCAGAAGTGGACGCCACTCCAGGTGTGGCCTCACCATCACTTAATAAAGAGGATGGATCACCTCCCTCAACCTCCTCGCAATAATCTAATGCAGCCCAGGATACCAGTCACCTTCTTTGCTGCAAAGGCACATCGCTGACTTGTGTTCAACCTGATGTGCACCAGAACCCCCAGGTCCTTTTCAGCAAAGCTGCTTTCCAGCTGACTGGCCCCCAGCATGTACTGGTGTATGGGGCTGTTCTTCCCCAGGGGCAGGACTTTGCAGTTCTTGTTGAACTTCATGAGGTTCATGTCAGCCCATTTCTCCAGCCTGTCAATGGTGGCATGACCTTCTGGTGTATCAGCCACTCCTCCCAGTTTTGTCATGTGAAAATTTGCTGAGGGTACACTCTGCCCTGACATCCAGGTCATTAATGAAGATGGTGAATGAGTCTGGGCCCAATATTGAACACTGAGGTACACCATTCAGCACTGGTCTCCAGTTAGACTTTGTGCCATGGTTCACCATCCTCTGGGCACAGCCATTCAGCTAGATTTTAATCCATCCATAGTCTATTCATCCAGCCTGTATAACAGCTTTTCTATGAGGATCTTATAGGAGACAGTGTCAAAAGCCTCACTGAAGTTCTGACAGACAATATCCACGGCTCTCCCCTCATCTACCAAGCTAGTCATTTCATAATGGAAGGTTATCAGGTTGGTCAAGCATGCCTTCTCCTTGGCGAAGCCATGCTGACTGCTCCTGATATCTTCTTGTCCTTCATGTGTCTGGAAATGGAATAGCTGCTCCATCATCTTCACAAGGATTGAGGTGAGACTGCAGATCCCTGATCCTTCTTTCTTGCCATCCTTGAAGATAGGAGGCAAGGACAGCGGCTGTATTTGTCCATGCTTTGTCTTGTTCACATAGAATCTGAATACAAGACCCAAAGTCTGAAGATGTCAATTAAAAATACAACTGCAGAAAACTCCTGTGGCTCAATTCAAGGAATAGCCATGAAACCAGTAACCAAAAAAAAAAAAAAAAAGGTATATTCCTGAAATGCAGTAGTTCCTGCTATATTACAGAATCACAGAATCATCTCAGTTGGAAAAGACCTTGAAAATCACCTAGTCCAACCATTGACCTAACACTGACTGTTCTCAACTACGCCATATCCCTAAGCTCTACGTCAACAAACATATTCTGTTTTTCTTATGCAAAATGATTCTGTGGAAATTCTTGTCTGGAGTAAATGCCCTGAATAATGAATTTCTCAAAGTAATTCCTAAAAATTAAAAAGGTTGCAGTTACTTTGCTCACTGTTTTCACAGTAGTGTAGCACTTCACTGGTTTTGTGCCTTTGTTTTACTATGGTGCAGTATAAAGGAAGACAACTCAGGTTAGTATAATTCTCTCTCTAAAGCTCTTCAAATCATGTGAAATACTGCAACTATAACCTTTTATTGGTACATGTAAATAAAAACAATGCCAATACAAACATTTTACCTAATACTGAATATTGCCTCTCCTTCCAAACATATACAAATATGCCTGCAGTAAACTTCTCTCACTCAGTTATTCAGACAATTTTCAGGACTTCAAAACAATCTTCTGAGATCCTCTTGTGTTCCAAGGTCGCTGCTCTTTGAAGTAATTGTCTCACCCAATTATTTGAAGGTTTGTATTGGTCTCTCCAGCTTATTCCTCAAGTGGTTAAGTACATTTCTATACAACTGTTAGCGAGAGCAATCTTTGTATGAAGTTTCTCTGAAAACAGGCATAATACAATTAAAACTTTGTAGAAAGCTGCTCAGGATCAGAAGTCAAGAAGGACAGTTGCAATATGACCAAAACATGTTACAGTGATTCAAATTAAGTCATTATTAAAGACAGCCTCATGACCAACTTCAGACAGTCCAAGAACACACTGTCACTGAAACGAGCAGTCTTATCAGCCACCTCTCTCTAGCCACAAATTCCTATACGCTGATATGGGTGAGTTTAATAGATGTATCTGTCTGTCTCACCACTTGACAGTAAAACTGTCAATTTTGACTGCAAGCACAAAGCCAGAAGCATTTTTCAACAGGAGGGAAGCATGAGAGTGACCGTATTTACTGTGGAATTTCATCATTTGTCAACATACATGCCAAAAAATCGCCAAGAAAATTCTTAGCAACTGCTTTTGATCAACATTTACTTCTAGTTTTATTTGGTTTTCATTACATTAGTATAAGCACAAAATGTATTAACTTCTCTTACCAGATTTGGCTCATTTCTCAGTTTAGGTCAACTGACTTGAGTTCTTTTCTCTGCAATGACTTCTCCAGCGCCCACACATACAACTTAGTTACGTTATGATAGGGATCAGCAGATGGCACTATTACATATTTTTTTAATACTATAGTTTTTACTGATAAATCTTTATTTAACAGAAACCTTTGCTGCGTGTGCATGTGCAAGCATGCACACAAAAGAGATCAATTTCAGAAGAACAACTCTAGTATTGTACTGATGCTTTTTGAGGCTGCAGGTTATCAAGAAAATTGCCTAAAAAGCATCTAAGAATTACCTCTGTTTCAAGGTTACTGTGTGTTAAACAAATTATGTCTGGCATACACCTAAATTCATACCACATTTTCTCTCTATTAAGAAATAGACATAAAAGCCACAATAATTATTACCACACTAAAAAAAAAAAAAAAAAAAATCATATAAATCACACTCCGGAATGGGATTTCCCCTTTCCTCTATGAGGTGGACTATCTAGCAGACTCTGACGCTTGTATTACAGAGCACAAAACGAAACGTATTACTTACATTCTCTTGCACTCATCCAATCCACCCCTTTCTTTATACAAATTAACAGAGTAATTATCACATGATTGTGTATACTGGGCTGATTTCAGCTTTTCCCCTAGGTTAATTTCAGGAAAGTTGCTCTGACTGAAAGCAGTAAATTTACCCTGGGAAAAGTTTCTAATCTCAAAGTAAAGAAGCAAGAGAAAAAAAATTAAGAGATGTCTGGTGAAAGTTCTAAATTTTTTTCAAGTGAGATAACAAGTACTTATGCTGCCTTTTACATATGCATCACTTTCTAGAAATTTACTCAGCAAAAACCTTACCTACATATATCAAACTGATTGATAGCATTTTTCTCTTTAGCTATATATTTCATCCTTGTTTACTATGTGCATTCTGACCTCGAAATTTCTGCCTATTCAACTATTCTGAATGAATTCAGTTCTTCCATACTGCTAGTTTACTGTAAAATATGTGTAATCTGGAGAAACCAGACATAATTCCTATTTAAGAAAAAGCCACTAACTGTGTAAACTAATTTAATACTCTGTAAAAGAGATATATGAATGCATTTTCTTGCTATTAATGCAGCACCTCTTCCTGCAACAGTCATAAATCAGAGGTGTTTGCCCAAAGCAGAGCACTGCAAACCTCACCAGATGAGAATTCTTTTCCTCCTTGCTCACACAGCCCTCCACTCCTCCAACTAGCTTCATGAGTCTTCAGTCTTCAGTAATCCTCATGATGAGCAACCCTACATCTAAGCAACACTGGTACTCAAAGGGAATTCAGAGTGGCAAAAGGGACTAAATTACTTTAGAAGTTTCTTCAATCCCAGAAGCAGAGGCCCAGGGTGGTTGGAACTATGATGCTTTGGCAGAGGACAGCACAGATTTCAGGATGATACTGATGCTGAAGCTGACAGTAATGACTAGAACGACACGAGGATGAGAGGTGATTGCTGATCAGTGGAAACCACTGCAAATTGCTGGGATGATATGAAGCAACCTACTTCTCCGGGCTGACGGTGCTGTTCTACATTCCCTGTCCTCTCAGGCTTTCACTCCTGCTCCAAACACTGAAGAGAAACTTGCAGAAGCAGTGCAGGAACTCATTCAGAGAATGCATCTTGCCAGGTTTAGCAATGCAGTCTGCTTTCTTTCCTCCACCTATTTTTTTGTACTAGAGTGAGGAAGTTAGTACCTGAAAGTGAATAAATGAAGCCACCAAGTCCATAGAGGTGTTCCTCTGTTCACACTCCATTTAAATGTTGCAATGACCTCACGAAATAAAACTGCCTTGTCTGACAAGCAGTCATAATACACAGTTAAATCATCAACGTACATTTGCATGCCTGCATGGAATTGTTACTCATTTTAACTGAGCAGACTGGATCTAGAGTACAGTCTCAATTCAGGTGATATTTTTAAGCCCTTCAAATAATCAACAGATTCAATAATGCATTAGCTTCAAATATCATTAACATTTAATATAAATAACAGTTTTCAGTTTTCACATAAAAGTTAATATTCAGAATTATGACAGTAGCAGAATAGTAATCTTGGATTTAGGGACCTCTTTTCATTTGCGACACTGTACAATCATTTCCCTCAAAACATCTATAAGAGAAAGTGACTAAGGAGAATATTCAAATAAGTGTTTCCAAGCCTTACATAGACACCTTGTTAAGTATTTCTGAAAGCCAGGGACAAAAAGTAAATGTAAAATGTAAAATGATCTAATGTATCATGTGCTTTTGGAACTGAAACCATATATTACAGAATGTACTTCAAGTAAATATGTTAATTTATGTTTCAGTATAATAAAATAAAATATAAAATATATCCATCTGTAATTTCAAAGGCAAAATTTCAAGCCTGCATTTGAAATATAAAGCAAAGACATTTCTAACATTTTCCTGAACATTAGATACTTTGCAGACTTGTATATTAGTACATTTCAATTTCTTGGATTAGTAGAATGTCTAAAAATTTCCAATAGCTTAAAACTAGAAAGACTCCACCTGTCTTCATTTAATGAAAATTTTGGATCAGAGTTTGACCAATTAAACATTCATAACTTTTCTCCTGTTTTATTTTATTTCCCAACAAATATAGGAACTGTTGGCCAGTACTTCTTTTAGCTACTGAATTATTCCGGTTTTTTTTCCTAATAAAATAAGGCCTTCCAAAAGTGATATAAATCTTTCATTAATTATTTACTTCAGTGATGGAATAAACTAATTGCATGCTCCTTTGGCCAAAGTTTCTACCTTCAGTTCCAAATTCCTGAAAAACACACTTACAACAAAGTCTGTACCCATTATTTTAACTAGACTCACCTTATTTTTTTAATTTGGAACACAGAGATCAAAACTCAGCTATTACAATACGCAAGAGTTTACTGAATTTCAGTAGCAAAATAGAAGTGATAAATTTATCACTTAAAGTCTTATTCAGTTTCTCAGACTGATTAGTAATTTCATAGTCACTTCCTTTTCTTCATCTACCTAATCTAAGGCTACACTTGAAGTCTTTAATCAACTATAATAACTGAATTCCAAAATGAAGCTACATCAGGGACAGTGTAATCTAGTAGTCAAACTTCCAGATTTCACTGCCTAGCATGTCTATTATGGTCAATGTGAGAAGAGACCATGACTTTCAGGTTCAGTAAGATGCATCTAGAATCAATATTTTGCCAGAGACCATTTATAAAATCTTGCATGTCTTTGAAGATTTTGTGACTTGATGAAAACTATAATTTCCAACTAATTAAATAATAAATTTGAAATGTGAACTCAAGAAGAGTCTCTGAAAGGAAAAGAAAAATACCATCTCAGAGTATGAGACAGGATGGAAATGTTCTCTTTATTACATCTGCTTTTTTAATTTTTTCATTTCATCATGAAATTGGATTAAAAAATAGATTTTCATAGCCAGATGCAGTATAATTCCTGAAGTGAGACGTTTATTTGGCACAAAACATGAAAGTTAAGACCATCTCATGACAGTGTAAAGAAACAAAAAGCTCAAATCAACTTCAGAAATAGTTGTTTTCAGCTGGTAGATCAAATGAAACAATGATTCAATCATTAATCTGAAAGACAAAGCCTTATTTAAAATTACATTTTTCTATTTTGTCTTCTTTAACTAAATTGTAATACAGAACAAAGTATTCTATTTTTAAAAGGAACTTCCCATGCTTTTATTCTTACTTTTTGTACTGTTTATCATAGTAAGGAAAGTTTGACAGGTATAGCCCATATTGCTCCTCAGAAAGTTACAATTTCAAATGCTGTAGCATTTGCTCTCTAAGCAAACAGTATTTGCCAACACAGATGCACTTCAGGACAGGGTATGAACGTTTTTTTCCCACTCAGTGTCAATGGTCAGTGTTAGCATTTTTATATGCAAAGTCACTAGAAAGGTCCTCCCCAAGATCCCTTCAGTAAGCAAGAGACAGAGCAAAGACACACAGCACAAACTCTTAATTCACAAAGTTCTCAGTGAACTTCCCCTTATCACCAAGTCAGTTAGAAAAGAATAAATAAAAAAAAATCTCCGAAATATCAAAGCAAAACTAATTGTTGAGTCATTTCTCTAAAGAAAACACAACAAAAATGCTACCTCTAGAGTGCTGCATATGGAGACGATCAGCACAATTTATCTCCTCCTCTACAAGGTGCAGATTGTGCTTGATTAAAATGTGTCCTTTATATACAGTTGGCTCTCCTTTTATTTCTGCTAAAAATTAGAAACATTGTGGGATTACATTGAGTTTCTGTTGTCAAGCCTTGTATAGACCCTCAACACCTTGCTAGGTTGTTCTCCTTTTTCCCCTCTCCCCAAACATCTACTGTTTGTCCTTGCAGAAAGAAGGAGAACAGCAGACAAAGCAGCAGCTTATACAAGATTATGACAACACGGGTCTGTTTCTGAGACCTACAGAGGCTGTGCCCTGAAGGATCATTATCAACACTTCCAGCAGAGTACGATTCCCTGTATGTAAAGCATCACAGTAATTGCTCAAGTGACAGACAAAAATCAGCCAGCAAACACTAACAGAAATTTCTGTTATTCTTTCCTAGTACTTGTTGCAACAAAAGGCTCCTTTCTATTGTAAATTAACTGCTTGTATTTACATGCTTAACAAACATTTTGCTTTATCAAAACAGTTACAAAAGGAACTCAAACCAGCAGGAGTATGAATACACTAGAAAAATCATTACTACCTTTATTTCAGCAAGAAGACAAAAGAAGATAATGTCACATGTCTGTAAATCATTCAAGACTAAACCAAGAAAATATCACATGTGTAAATCAGTTAAACTCCTTGCATCTAGAACTGCTTAAATATTTGATTTTTTTTTTAAATAGTAAACTATTAAAACTAAATTTAAAATTAAATTTGAAATTATCACATAAGGTTGGATATCAAGTAAAATACACTGTAGTAATGTAGTAGCATATGGGAACTTTTAGAGATAAATGTAGCTAAATGGACCAAAGCCATTGGCTAACTGTCAAAGTCACCCTGAACACAGAAGTCTCTTCTGTGAAGAGAAAAATTTTGGAAAATACCTAATTTTAGTCTAGTTATTAAAGTTTATTAGTATCTTCATCTATATCATTATCAATTCATTAAAACTTCTCAAACGGGATAAAATACAAAAAAAAGTAAATCCCACTTCCCTTTTTAATCTATAAGTGAACAGGTGGATCTACTAGTTCTAAAGTCATGAAGGCCCAGGGACTCAGTCACCAGAGTCTCCAACCTCCTGCACTATTTCTGAGACTGTTTTAAATGAAAAGCTGATTTTGAGAAACTATAATCACAACAACTAAAATTATACACATTTACCAGCAAAAGCAGTTCTAAAATACTAGGCTTTGATGCTCACTGACAGAAAAGCAGCATCAGTCTCATCAATAAGGAGCATATTAGAATATTTTAATGGCTATCAAGCATTGACCTTTCCTTTATGAAACATAATTGAAAAAGCAGAAAGTAGAAGATACACCGACTGCCTAAACACACTTTAATTAATATGATTCAGATACTCTAAAAATATATATTTATTCCTCTAATAAATTACTTTGATTTAAAATAAGATTATGACCTAATTTTAGAAGTCCTTATCAGACTCACAAAGGCTTGGACACATACAGTCCCCCTCCAAATATGTCTCAGAAAAATTAACACTTCCAGCAAAGTATACCAAATCACTGAATCATATTCAAATTGGCTCTGATTTCTCAAGTCACACAGTTAAATAAGAATTTAGGGGTTTATTTCAAAGCCATCAACATTTGGGGGAAAAAAAAAAACCAAACAAACAAAAAAAAAACCCACCCACAGGACCATTAGAAATCCCTGTGATTTCTGTCTAGGGTTGCAGTCAGTCAACTAATTGTAAGCACCAGTTTGATTTTTCTGATGCAAGAAAAACTGCTCTATGGGCTTTTTCACATCTCTTGTGAGTAAAGAAAAGAAAACAAACTAAAGCTCTAAAAGCTAGGCCCAGAAAACAACAATGGATTTTGATGCAGGTTAGACAAAGATGATTTACCAGTGAGGTTCCTTACATCTCTGACGATACACAAAAGAGCAGTGATCTTTCCCCCACAGACACCATCAGCCTCTTCTTATTTCTGCACTCAATATTCTAAAAAGCTAAACAAGTCATTTAAGGAGGGAAATTACATTTTTAAATATTTTAAACCAACAATTATTCTTTTATTAGATGTAATTTTCCTGTTTTGGAAAACTGCTATAACGATTTTTCAAACTACTACTTCATTTGACCTAGAAATATTTACTGTCTGTATCCTTTAAATGAGAAAGTTAATGTGAACTCCGCTTACTGAAAACCATTTAAAACATTTAAAATTACTATCCTATTTTCTGGAAGGAATCTGCAGTCATTTCACAGTATATGTTTAAATAGTCAGGTTGTTGACTGAAAGAAAAAAAAAAAAAGCACAAAAGAGTGCATTCTAATAACTGGGGGGAGGGGGGGTGGGGGCACTCTGGATACTTGTAACAAGCAGGAATTACTCTTACATTTTGTAGTTCACAGACATTAGAATTATGACAAACCAAGACATTAGCACCATCAATTTAATCTGATAGGACTTGTCTCGAAATTCAGAAAACTTATTTCTTAGCTTAATTTACTTTTTTCCCCTGATGAAGCTGACTTTCCCGGAGAGGAGTGCAATTGCTTTCAACTAACACAGACATTCTTGACTTTTCTGAAAGAATTTCAGCTGGCTTGCAACAAGATTCTTCCATATCTGGTTCAACCTGTGTCCACCACATATCGCACCACTGCTCTGGGAGAAGGCTGATCAGAAGCCCCTTCTGCTTTTGAGGTCTTTCTGGCAACATCTTTTCAGTACGAGTGATTCATAAACTGAAGAGTATCCACTTTGCCCTATGAAACTCTGTAAGCCACTCCAGATATAATTCCGGTGGACTGTTTTCTCTGAAGTACACAGGGACAGTGGAAAAGAACCTCTGGATACAATATATGTACATTTCCAAAGCAAATTGTAGAACTACTATTAAGTCAGAGCAAAGGACATGTAAATATTTAAGTTAAGGAACTGGGACAGAGCTTTCAAGCATGATTACCTTCAAACTTCCCTTTCTCTTTCTACCATGAGTGAATGACTTTATTTTTGCAGTGTTATCAGTGAAGTAGACTATTCTTTTTGATAGTTCTCAAAACAATATCCATGACAGAATGAACACCATTGAAAACATTTTTTAATATTGTGTTTCTTACGAAGGATTTGATTAAGAAAAGATGTGTCATAGCATTCAAGAACTCCAGCATCACAGAGATCTAGATGTTATGTAAGATCCTTATAAAAACAGAAATGCCGGAACAGCAATGAAACAGAGCTCTACTATAACCAGACTGGAATTTCCATGGACAAGTAATCTGCTAATAAGTATGTACTAGTTCTGTATACAAAATAGGGATTAACCTATTTTCCTTTATGTACCATCTGGATGAGAGGCAAATGAAAAAGTCCATTTTCACCTGATATAGAATTTAGACACTTAATCATATTGTTCTAATATCTGCATTAGATATGCTGAACTTCATATCCCATTGTATTAAAACTCACAGCTATTCCTGCACGTTTCGTATTCCCAGACACTAACTAGAATGCCCTGCTTTGATCAAGAGGTGAGCATTACATGAGTTAAAACCTTATAGAATATATTCACTGGTTTTATTGCAGAAACAAATACAGAGAGAAAGAATCAAGAAATCAACTATGCTAGCTTATAGCTTTTTTTTTTTTAAGTATGTTCGGGTTCTAGCTAACATGAATTTTCATAAGGTAAAGGGCCCAAATCAAGATGTACATTTCAAGAGACTATGAAGTCTTACATCTTTAAAAATAATCACCAAAGACTTCTGCTAGTTCCGTAGAATAATTTATGTTGATCTGTAAGTGCCAGCAGAGAATTTAAAAGCAGTACTCTATTTTAGCACAAGCGCTGCCACCGAAAAAAGCTGTTCTTTTGAGACTGTTTGATAGTTAGTATTTCTTCTTCACCTCTCTTACACATAAGACACACCATAAGTCATAATTGCTCACATGGTCTTTTAGTGCCCCTCAAAGATTTTAGCAGGGGTAGGTGTGATATTTAGAACCATCTCTCTTTCAAAAGTTACCATGGATGAGCTTCACTCTCTGTGAAGAGGAACTGATATCCATAAAAGATTTTCAGTAAGGATCCCAAAAGAGAAGAAAGAAAGAAAGAAATGAGATTTAAGTTAGTAACAGTATCTATGAATTTAGAATTCAAGAACTTTCCCAGTTTCCCAGAAGGATTTAGGTTTCATTTACTGTCCATTTCATGCAGGAAAAGGAAAAATGCAACTGGTACAGCAGATTATTTCTGCTGGTCATAACTGGAAAGATCTTCTTTCAGGATCCCCTGAACTTTAAATATGTTATTCAGGTAATAAATATCTTCCACGATCTTGCAGTATTTTTACAGAAATAATTTCTTTATGAAGCATGGAGTTGCTATTAGTTAAAGGCTCTCCACCAGATAAAAACTGTTCTAAGCTCTTGTGTTTACTAGACTGCTGTTGTGCTTATTGCCTATGTTATGACATCAGTAGATCCTAGATGTGTCTCCTGAGTAGTGTTCATTAGAAGAAATTATGCCCTATCTTCATATACTCATTAACTGAGGTGGTGTAACAAGTTAGAACCAATGAAATCCTTTAGTAAGCTACCTACACATCCATCGAGGCACTGATGAATGCTCAGCTCTAATGAACTAGGCCCATGATCTGGATGAAAGATATGTAAATACTCATGCAGCTCCTGTAAAGGAAACTGCATTCCAACAAGACATGAACATCTGTCCAAAAAAGTAATCGAAAAGCCTAAACTGAAAATCCAAAAAGCTTGCTTGAGTACAACTTGTCCAATACCTCTTTTGAGCCTTCTATGGAAGCAAGCAGTAATTGAGCACCCAGACGATACAAAATACAGACTTCCTTGACCTGAAGAATCTGTGCTTATAGAGGAAATGTCTTCAGACAAAGGAGGCAGAGGCAAAACGGTTCATCCATTGAATGGTTCAGTGAAGTGCGTTAAATGGTGCTTATCCCCTCCTTCTCCCACAAAGGGAAAAATCATATTCAACTAGGAAAAAGACCCACATGATAACTTTATTAATCACAGAGTTTATCAACATTGCCTGGGAGTATACTGAAGACAGTGCTGGCCAATTAATGGATGCCTTGCACGAAATCATGGAAATACGATTCCATATCTTCCTATATTTTCAGTAAGGATCCCAAAAGAGAAGAAAAAGAAAGAAATGAGATTTAAGTTAGTAACAGTATCCATGAAAAAAAACCTGAGGAGGTGGTTCTTAAGTGCAAAATGGGATAACTGCAATGATACACAACTTCATAAAGGAGATATGAACACATTTTGATTTTACTGCATTGCTACACTTTTATCCCAGAACACTGAAAAAAACATGTATATTGCTCTCTTCACTAGGTATCCCCTTAGCAATTCTGAATGATGCTCTTGCACTTCACAGTGGGTTTTACAGCCCGCATAGTGTTAAAAACAGAAATTTTAACTGAGACTGAAATTGTCCTTAACTATTGAAAAATAATACTGATCTCTTTCTACTGATTCATTCTGAAGAAAAGTAAAAGCCAGGGCTTAAAAGACTGGAAAAACTATATACAGCATCAATTAACACAGAAACTGTTGGATGCTGCAGGACTGCTTCTGATGTTAAAATGCTAGCAAGAACAGTTATGCAAGTAATTTGGACTTATATTTGTATCACATACACATTCTACCCAATTCAAACAAAAGAGTCAGAACAGATATAAAAATAGCACCTACATGTGCTGAACACAACCAAGGTATTGAACAATATACTTAAATGCGTATATATAAATAATTTAATGGACAATTATGTGCAACATAATATAATAATACATCATAATTATAACAGAAATACTTAACACTGATGTAGTTACATAGTACTATGCTGTGGTACATGATGGAAGCCATAGTTAGTAAGCTTTAAATTCCAGCTGCTGAGTAATTAAGATTTACTGATATTACACCATGACTTGTGCTATTCCACTGCTCACTATAATACTCAAATAACCACTAGTGTGACTGTTCAGGTATCCATAGTTTGAAATGTGAACCCTGGGACAGGATAGGGATACTTATTAAAAATGTTATAAGTTAATGCGAAATCTCCATCAATGGCATTCTTATCTGAACACTGTAAATAAAGTCTATAATCTGCCTTTTATTAGGGCAGGATAATGAGTCTCCTGTAAAAATGTCTACAGAAATTAGGCTATATACATCTCCTGTGTTTCAATGACCCTGCAAAATAATAAGAAGGTGAAGTAATCCTTTGCTGAACAATTAGGTTTAGAATTTGATTTAGACTTTTGTTGTGGTTTAACCCCAGACAGCAACTAAGCATCACGCAGCTGCTCTCTCACTCCTCCCTCTCCCAGTGGTATGGGGCAGGGAACCAAAAATAAGTAAAACTCACGGGTTGAGATTAGAACGCTTCAATAACTAAAACAGAATAAAATATAATAATAACAATAATATATAATAATAGTAATGAAAAGGACTAAAACAAACAAACAAACAAAAAAAAAGAGAGAAAAATAAAACCTGAGGAAAGACAAGTGATACATAATGCACTTGCTCAAGCACTCTCTGACCAATGCCTGCCTGTCCCCTGGTTTATATACCAAGCATGACATCCTATGATATGGAACATCTGTTTGGCAAGTTTGAGTCAGCTGATCTGGTTATGTTCCCTCCCAGCTTCTTGTACATCTCCTTGCTGACAGAGCATCAGAAACTGAAAAATCCTTGATTTAGGATAAGCACTAAACAACAACTAGAATACCAGTGTGTTATCAACATTATTCTCACACAGAATCCAAAACACAGCCCTGTACCAGCTACAAGGAAGAAAATTAACTCTATCCCAGCCAAAATCAGGACAAATTTTCACTTCAAGGAAAAAAAAAAAAAAAAAAAAAACAAAAACCAAACACACCAAAACCAAAACAGCCCCATACATGCATCCACTTATGACTAAAATTTCTAAGTTGACTTAAGTTCTATGGATAGCAAAAGTTCAAACAAAACCAAAAAAAAAATCCCACTGATATATTAAATCTAACATAAACCAAAATATTCCCAGAGAACAGACAACTTTGTTACTCCCAAAATAAATGATCTTTTTATAATTAAACACTAAACTTCTGCTAACTTTAAAGACACATTATTTGGGGTGTAACAGATAATATTTTAAAATATTACGGTCCTAACTCATTTTTATCTAGTATGTTCTTAAGTGAATGACACACCAGATAAAGTTATACAACAGCAAACAAATGACTACCACCCACAATTCAATACAGTACCAAGATGAAGTGAAATATTAACTAGAACAAATTTATGATCCATTTAACAGATTCAGTTCATTTTAGATTAACATACTGATTGTCTAGACATGAGGGGTTAAACTGCTTAAGTTGGACTGCATGCAAACCAGGTCAGATTTTTAATTTTTTTTTCTAAAGTAGCCAGATCTCAAGCAGTTCTTCAAAAAACCCAGAAAAAAATCTATTTATATTGTAAAGATATGTCAGCGATAAATTAACCATTATGTAACAAAAACTCGGGGGTGTCCCTGCTCGGGTAGAACTTGTCCATGGGCGTCTCAGTGATGTCGCTGCTCTGGCCACCCACAGGCCACAACTGCCTCAAGCGTGTACAGTCAAGTACAAATAAGTTATATGTATACTAAAGGCAAAGTTTACTTTTGCCATATTTAGCAAAACTGGAATACTTAAGAGACACACATGTCAAAATATGAGACCCACTTCAGATTTAGAAATGGTTTCCTAAGTAGTATGATTTCAAAGATGTTTTCAAGATGTATATTATTGTGCACACACATGAAGACACACTTTATAAGCTGCTCACATTTCAAAATTTGTTGAAAAAGTAAAATACTTAATCATTTAATTTACTCAGTTACACACTGTAATTCTGAATGCTTCAGCCCAAGAAATGAGCAGTAAACTTGTAAAATACTTTTAGGTAAACTTCTCTAAACATGTATGGTAATCATAGAACCATTTAGGCTGGAAAAGACCCTTAAAACCACAGTCCAACCATAAACCTAACACTGCCAAGTCCACCAGTAAACCATATCCCTAAGCACCGCATCTTTTCAATACCTCCAGGGCTGGTGACTCAACCACTTCCCTTGGCAGCCTGTTCCAATGCTTGATAACCCTTTCAGTGAAAAAGTTTTTCCTAACATCCAATCTAAACCTCCCCCATTGCAACTAGAGACAGTTTCCTCTCATCCTATCGCTTGTTACCTGGTTAAAGAGACTCATCCCCAGCTCTCTGCATCCTCCTTTCAGGGAGCTGTAGAGGGCGATGAGGTCTCCCCTCAGCCTCCTCTTCTCCAGACTAAACCCCACCAGTTCCCTCAGCCGCTCCTCGTACAACCTGTGCTCCAGACCCTGCACCAGCCTCGTTGCTCTTCTCTGGACACGCTCCAGCACCTCAATGTCTTTCTTGTAGCGAGGGGCCAACCAGGCACACTGCTAGCTCATATTCAGCCAGTTGTCAACCTGCTTTTCCACCAGGCAGCCTTCCAGCTGCTCTTACCCAAGCTGTAGCATTTCATGGGGCTGTTGTGACCCAAGTGCAGGACCCAGCACTGAGCCTTGTTGAATCTCATATAGTTGGCCTCAGCCCATGGCTCCAGCCTGTCCAGGTCTCTCTGCAGAGCCTCCCTACCCTCAGGCAGATCAACACTCCCACCAGCTTGGTGTTGTCTGCAAACTTACTGAGGGTGCACTTGATTCCCTCACCCAGATCACTGATAAAGATACTAAATGGAACTGGCCCCAGTACTGAGCCCTGGGGGACACCACTTGTGACCAGCTGCCAAATGGCTTTACCTCCATTCACCACAACTCTTTGGGCCCAGGCAGCCAGACAGTTTTTTACCCAGCAAAGAACATGCCCATCCAAACCATGAGCAGCCATTTTCTCTAGGAGAATGCTGTGGGAAATGGTGCCAAAGGCTTTACTAAAGTCCAGGTAGGCAACAACTACAACCTTTCTGACATCCACTAAGCAGATCACCTTCTCATAGAAAGAGATCAAGCTTGTCAGGCAGGACCTTCCTTTCATAAATCCATGCTGACTGGGCCGGATCACCTGGTTGTCCTGTATATGTTGCATGATGGCACTAGAGATGATCTGCTCCATAACCTTCCCCAGCACCAGGATCAGACTGATGAGCCTGTAGTTCTCCAGATCCTCCATCTGGCCCTTCTGGTAGATGGCATCACATCTGATAACTTCTAGTCAACTGGGACCTCCTCAGATATCCAGGACTGCTGATAAGTGATTGAAAGTGGCTTGATAAGCTTCAGTACCCTTGGGTAGATTCCATCCAGTCCCATAGACTTGTGTGTGTCTAAGTGGTCTAGCAGGTGGCTAAGTATTTCCCCTTGGATTATAGGGCACTCATTCTGCTCCCCATTCCTGCCTTCCAGTTCAGAAGGCTGGGTACATGGAAAAAAACTGGTGTCACTATTAAAGACTGAGGCAGAGAAGGCATTAAGTACATCAGCCTTTTTCTCATCCTTTGGGACTATGTTTCCCACCCACATCCAATACATCCTTAGCCCCCTTTAGTTATTCAAGTATGTATAGAATACATCATAAGAATGAAATAAAAATAATTCTTCAGAAATTATCAAAAAATACAAAATAACATCTTCTGCTTCAAAGTAAAATCAGGAAAGACAGAGACACAAGAACTAGGGGAAATCTTTATATTTTTTAAATACCATGCTCATCTGTTGTGTTGGTTGAGGCTTTTTTTGGGACAGGGAAAGGAGTTAAACTTTACATTGCAAGGTAACTAATTTTTATTCACATTTCATGAAAGCCAGATGCACAGGGTTTGGCTACAATAGAGTTAATTTTTTTTCACAGTAGCTGGTATAGGGCTATGTTTCAGATTTGTGACTAAATCAGTGCTGACACAGAGATATTTTAGCTATTTTTGAGCAGTGCTTGCACAGCCTCAAGCTCTTCTATTATTCCCATGTTACCCCACCAGTGAGCAGGCTGGGGGTGCAGAAGAATTTGTGAGTGGACACAGCGAGGCCAGCTAACCCCAACTGACCAAAGGGATATCCCAGACCATATGACATCACACTCAGTAATAAAAGCTGGCAGAAAAGAGGAGGAAGGTGGGCAACACATTCAGAGGTACAGTGTTTGTCTTCCCAAGTAATTGTTAGGTGTTATGAAGCCCTCCTTTCCTCAAAATGGCTAATCATCTGCCTGCCAAAGGGAAGTGGTCAATTAATTCCTTATTTTGTTTTGCTGCAAACATGGCTTTTGCTTTATCTAATTAATCTGTCTTTATTTTAGTCCATAAGCTTTTTCACTTGTACCATTCTGATTCCCTCCGTCCCACCAAGGAGGAGTGAGCAGCAGTGTGATGCTTAGCAGCCTATCAGACTACCAAACTCACAACAGACATTCATGTTTTCAAAATCAAATTCTCCAATGCAAACATGGTTTCTCTTAATTTTGAGGTTCTCATGGCCATTTTCAACATTTTACAAAAAAGTGTTACTTTTTTGTAAATTAATTATGGTTTAGGTAAACCACAGGGCACTTTTCAGTGAAAAATCTGCAAGTCAGTATGAGTAATTTACAAATATAAAATGATTTTCAAATAATTGCAGCATTTTCTTGCATTACAAAATTGATTCAGAAACTTAAAATCTTTTACCAGTAGTCTACTTGCACATTTCTTGGATTTGTTCTTTGACAAGACCCAAGTTAACATAGGAGTTTGTCCCACAGAGGAGAAAATTATTTTGAAGGGTGTTCAGTCTATGGTGAAGTCCCAAATGAGTGAAAACAGGAAATTCAGTCTATACTTTAGTACTACTCCTAGCTCCTCTTTGATTAAACATATATGAGTATCCATTAGTATCTCAAATCTAGATAATTTATCATCTACTTAGGTTAGACTTCATTAATTGCCCTTGTCCGGCTAAACAACAGCATGTCAGGGCAATGCCTTCAATGCCTGGAAAACAAATGCTATAAGCACATCGTATGTGGCCTTCCAGTTCCCATACTGCTTTCTCACAATACTACAATCAAAATGATTTAGTATTTATCTTAATGATGTATTATGATGGGTTTTTATTATTTTTAAAAGACCTCCTACACTTTTGTGTTTAAATTTGAAGCTGACAATTTACTTTGAAACATAAAAACAGAGGTGTTTCCCTTATTGTATTGCAGACAGCTTTCTAAAACAGTCCGTTCAAGACCAACAAATGTCATCAGAACCAACAATCATCAAAAATCTTCCTAATTTTCACACCAAGGCATGTTTCTGACTTAATTTTATTTAACAGCCAAACTGTTTTGCAGCAAGCCCTAAACAACCCTCATATCGCATATGTCTCCTTGGAAAGCTAACGAGCCATAGCACTCAACAAATTCCTTGTTCGGTTCAGGGACAGCTACAGTAAAGTTCTTCTAATGCAGGTTCCCATTCAGGTCAATAACGTTTCATTAATCAGATTGGTTATCCTGCTCAAATTTTAAACAGTTCTGACAGAGGAGCAGGAATAATACTTATAAACAGGCTGATTTACAAAATTAGACAGGCCTTTAAGTAAGCAGAGCTTCAAACAATATCTGCTGCTCCACAGCAAAGCTGGAAGCACATCTGTATTTCTAGACGATCATTGTAGCTTCCCTTCAGTTTCTTAAATCTGATACAAGTAGCTGAGGAAGTAAAGAAGCACTAGGCATGTTGACAGTGTAGTGCTGCAGTAGGAGAACAGGATTAGCACATTAACAGGAAAGCAAACAGAACCACTTCATATCTACATATAGCTGTATGACAAAAGGAATATCAGAAGTAAGGTCAGATCACCAGTGTCAGCAGGGCTAAAGGAGAACGTTAATACTACCAGCATAGGAAGAGAGGTTTCAAAAATATTCTTCCTTCCCTCTCACCTCTCCCTCATGAGAAGAATTTAATTAGAGTTTTAATTGGAGCCTGAGGCCAGAATAAGAGTTTTCATACTGAAAAAGTTTGTAAGAACTGCCATATTAGGTCAGACAAAAAAAAAAAAAAAAAAAAAAAAAAAAAAAAAAAGTCTAGAAAAATACCTGTTTATTAACAAGACTTTAAAAGATATCATGGAAGAAAAATACAAGGATAGGGTAAGCAACTTGGCCCAATTTTCCCCTCTACAACCTCCAGTATTTTCTTCAGACTTCTTGAGCTAGTGGGTATATACTTGTATGTGATAGCTTCTGCTGCAAAAGCCCATAGCAAGTTGTCTCAGAACTTAACTACACATTATGTTGAAAAGCATCTCACTTCATTTTGAATGTTCTCTGCTTGTTAGATTAATATGACAACTCCTAGTTAGAAGCAACAGCAAATCTGTTCACTCCCTGTATCATTATTTCAGCAGAACTGTAACCTACTGGTATGCTGTTCTGATCTCTTCCTTTTAATCGTGTTTGTAACGATTCCTCAAACTTCCCTTTCTGTGACTGAGGATTGAACTAACATTTTCATTAGTCTATTTCAATTACAAGGTTTCATTCTCTGAGTAGTAAAAATCAACTTAAGGACCATAGGTCTGTATGTAAAATTAGAATTACTCCTTCTCTCCATATACATACCTATTTACATTGAACTGAATTGCCATTTTATCAGTTGGATTTTTTAACTTATCCTGAAATACCCTGTAGTGTCTGCAAATTTGACACTTCACTATTCATTCCTCTTCTAAATGATTTATGAATATATTAAAAGCATAGGCCTTGGTTCAGATCCTTAGGGGATTCCATTGGTGACCTCTCTTCAGCATGAAAACAGGGCATTTATTTTTGTTCTTTTCACTGTACGTTTTAACCAGCTTTTACGCTTCTAAGAATCTCCCATTATATCATGGCAGCTCAAGTTCTTTTAAGAGCCTTTGGTGGAAAATCTAGCCAAATACTTTGGATGATATCAACAGCTCATATACATAGTTTCCTTCAGAAGATTCTGATCCTTAAAACATGTTGAAACTTTTCCAATATTCACACACATGCTCTCTAATTCTATTCTGAATTATGATTCCTACCTGCTTACTAGTACATCTATCAGATGTACTGACCTACACCTCCCCTGATCTCTTCAGAAGCATTTTCATTATTATATACTATAATTTCATTTCTTCATACTTTAATTCCTTAGAAACACTGGGTGAAGATGACTTGGGCTTATTAGTTGCTGCTCCACATGACATGTGCAGCTCCTGCTAGGGTCAGCAGAGTGGTATCAAATGGTTCAACAGCCAAATACCAAACAAAGCAATGAACAGTTGCTCTGCAAATCCCAGCAGATTCATGCAGTCCCACAGCTGATGAGCCCTTAGTAACACATACTCACCTTTAATGGAATCATCCTGAAATTGTAATATGATAATACTGCAGATCTCCTATTTGGTAGCAACAGAGACCTCAAGATAATAGTTCAGGGTCACGGAATTTCTATATTTGCTATTTTTAGGATAACGGTTCAAATGAGGGGTTCTGCTCTGATTCAGTTAGTCACCCCTGGGAGAAAACACATGTACCTTACACTTCTCATACTGCTGAGGGACAGCTCGAAGGCACATACACACTATGTGCCAAGCACTGTGCCACAAGAGAGAAGGGTGACATAAGAAACAGCTCACTCAAAAGTCAGAGAGCTACAGAATCAGATATGGAATCAGGTCCATGATTTTACGTTTGCACACTTGCTTCCCAACAACTAAATTTTTTATACCAAAACATGTCGTAGGGCATGACCTACTTTATTTAGCAAAATACAAGGACACAAATCTCCCCAAATGGAACTACACATTCTTCTGATAAAAATTAAATAAAGTTTGTTAGGTTAATATACAGGTCACTGTCAGTTGGGGAAAAAAAAAAAAAAAAAAAAAGAAATCTTTACATTCCCTCTTTCTCCCTTTTCCTTAAGATGCTCATTAAGTAACAGATGTTGCACTCATTTATCAGCAAGTGGAAACAACAGACAACAATGATTGTATCTGTTACCGGTTACTGTAGAGGAGGACATTACAGCCACTGTTTGGAGTACTTCCAATCTGATTTTGTGACATCATGCTGCATCGAGCAGACTGAAGGCAACATTGAAACACCAGACTGTTGTTGAATTATCAAGTCCTAGTATCACAGTAGGTGGGCCTATATTAAGTCTATATTGCTTTTTGAATTCTTTGTTTATTAAACCTCTGACTCAAACAAGCCACCATTAAACCTCTTTAGAACAAGCATTTTATGTTCATCTCATCCCAGAAGCAAGATTTTATTATTTAAAAATCACTTTACATATTCTAATACTGAAGTGAAGAAAGAGGTATCAAATAGAATCTGATACTTCTCTGGACTTTGAACATCAATCTCCTAGGACAGCAAGCTTCAGATACTGCTTGTGCAAACATGGTTACATTAGTGTATGAAAACACAAACATTTTCTCTTTAGGCACCTTTTAATGTCCACAGTATTGAGCGATTGAACACAGCTGATTACTATATATATATAACATATATAAACTTTAATATAACTTATGAACTGTAAATTGCAACACTCATGAATATATAAATCATATGCTTTCCTAACATGAATTCTTTTAAGTAACTGTTCTTCACTACCAGTCTAATAAGGTCATACCTACCTCTTAACACCAATACCCAAGGTGACCTTAGGCAAATCATATCATCCTAAGTAGGTAAACTACATCTCACCAAGACATATCTGACTCTTTCAGCTTTATACCATTACAATAAGAATATTAATAATTAATATTTTATCTCAGAGGAGTGTTTAGATGTAATTGCGATGCTCTGAAGCAATTTATAAAGTTAAAAAATGCTTCACTTCCTCTTAACATTTTTAAATTCAGAGGGCTATGGATGTTCGATCTTTTATGTTCAACATGTTACTACAGCAATGCAAAACTGCTTTGGCACAGTTCCTTAGGATTGCTTTCACTTACCTTTCTAATTTTTACACCATCCATACCTGCTTTTGTCTTCTCACCAAGAATCAAACATTCCTTATTTACTTAGCTTTTCATTGTAACTTTTATTACTGAACTATTAGATAATTGATAAGAAAAAAGTTACTGTAAAATAAAATCTGAAAAGAAAGGATTACAGAAAAAATGGTGTTCTTTCTCAGGATGCTAAATATGTGCAAATAATCCCCACTGCCTCCAACTATAGGTTAATCATATTACTAACAGAAAATGTCTAATAATCATTTAGTAAATTAAAATCATTGTTCAAATACATTACTCACAAGCAAGTGTAATTTCACATTTAATTTACACTCACTCATGTCCAGTGAAGAAGCCAAATGTTTTTGTGACTACCTTATCCTTAGAACGTAACTTCATAAATGAAGACATCTGATTTTTAATCAATCAGTCTAATAACTAACATACAGTTAGATTCTAAACATTGTGACTATTTTTCCTGGTCTTTCTCAATTATTTGAGTGGTCCTTGGTGCATTTTAGTGGTATCAACAACAAAATTACTAGCTTTCCCCTGCAAAAGTAAATTAATATTTTGACTTTCAAGGTGTTCAACATTTGATCTAAGCTACTGATTCATTCAGTCCAACAGCCTGTTCAACAGTGGCCAGACCTAGTTCTTCCTTATCTTAATTTTGAAATTTACTAAGTATGTGCATACAAAATCTAGCAGTAGAGATGTTTTTAATTTTTTTTTTTTTTTGTTGAAAAAAGTTTCTTCAGCTATCACTGAAGATGTAAATAAAGCCCTGGACCTCACCAGGCTGCAGTGGCAGGAGGTGGGCATATGCTATACTACAATGATAAATGGTTGTAGAAAGATACAGAAAGACACAGTAGGACAGAAGGGTGATGCTATAACAGAAATACAGTGTGACCCAGTGGTATAAGCTCGTAATGCTTCACTGTTCTAACTGAGGTTGGACTTTGATCCTGACCAGCTGCTCCTTAATAGCCAAAGGCAATGCTTCCACCTTTGCAGACAGAAAAAAGGTATGCACCCTATAGGTGACACATAATCTTTTCCTTCCCTATATTAAAACATCACAAGAAAAGCAGAAGAAAGCAATCCCAACTCTAAAGGTAATTCAAGTTTACTACACTCAAAAAAGTTAGAAAGAACCAAAAAGATAGTTGTCTTCCCCTCTCTAAACTCTGTGAGTTGACTGAAGTGCATTGACTCAGTTAGCAGATACAGTTCACAAAAAAGTTCCAGAAGCTAATGCCACAAGCTCCTTTATCCCATACAAGTGGGAATGTACAAAACCACCTGAAGAACTAACATCCTAGTTTCATACTTCTTGAAAGTGGTTCTTAGACACCAGTCAAAAGGCAGAAGTATTCTTTCCTAAGAGCCTTGAGAAACCTCTCTGAAATGGTCCAAGTATGGACAAGTAAGAAATTTAAAAATTAAATACTAGGTCAACAATTTCAATTTCTTAACTGGCAAGTATCTGAGCCTGTATATATTACGTGGGACTGCAGTTCACATAGCTTTTAGCATCTATGGTGAGCATACCTTCCTAAAATGCCTGCAACAAAAGATAAACATTTACAATAAAATTTGAAGTAAAAAAAAAAAATAATAATGTTTGGGTTTCCACACACACTTTTAAGGAATCAAATCCCTCGAGAACAAGGCTTACTCGTTGAAAACACCGGCTTAGAAAAATGAAAGATAAAATTGTGACCTTTACAAATTAATCAGTCTTTAATTATGTGACTGAGGTTTTTGAAGGTATACAGTTTCACTATGTAAAGAAAACATGTGTAATTTCAATGACTTATTTGCAAAACAACCATTCCAAACCCTATTTTAGCCTTGCTGGATATGCAGAGGTAAACTCCAGCTAATCTCTAAAAAGGCCATTGTTTGCAGCTGTTGAATAAGGAAAGCTTATTAAAATAAGAAGATAACCATTAAAAGCATAAGCAGTATTTTTTCAAATCTATGCTAATCAGCCAAAACACAAAATACTATTTTTTCCCACAACCAGGTTGTTAGATGGGTAACAGACTATACACACAACATTTGCATATTTACCAGTTCAACCTTAAATTGACATTAAGGCAAATTATGGAATATCCAACAACACTAAAACACTTTCAAATTACAAGATAGTGAAGCAGATAAATCAATCTAGCATCCTGAGGATCCCTCTACGTTTTACTTTGTCTTACTAAATGTAGCTACCATAAATCACATGGGCTACATGAAGAATAAAGAAATTTGAAATAAAATATTTAGTTATGCAAAGATCCACACATAAAAATGTAATCTGTATGTTGCAGAAATATGTATGTAGTCCCAATACATTAAATACCTTGCAACTGTAGTACTTACAAATGTGTCACAAGACACATTTTAAGCTATTTTACAAGATGCAAATACCAATTAGAAGATTAACAGATATCAGCTTTCAATTACAACAAGCTATCTACTTCTATTTAAATGTTTTATTTCCTTGATTTGGGTCAATTTCATTTTTTATCACAATATTACAGCAGTGGATCTGCTACATGCACAGTGCAAACAGGCACATGTTCTCTGACAGGTTACAATGGGTAGCCCACACAGGGCTCCAGGAAGAAAGAAAAAAGTGGCTCCAGAACTGCAGTGAGCATTTGACATAGTGGAGGAAAAGACATAGACTAGAACCTGGTTAGCAGTGTTGCCAAAGCAAGGTCTTCCTTAGATCCTATTGAAGGCTACACAACTATGGAAGAACTCACAGCATGATTCCAGTTTAAATGGCTCACTGATCTAGGGAAAGGAAATGCAAGTAGCTTGGAAAACAGCTTTGACAACTAACATCTAACCCAGATTCCTCTGTCATTTACCAGAATCGCATCACATATAATGAAATTGCAAATTAAGGATATTAAAATTGAATGTTAAAACCAGATCCTTAGACCAAACAAACTGTTATAGTATTTTTTTCAGTCAAAGTCAAAGCATAGTGTTTAACTGTTCCCCATTTATCTGCATCCTTCCTTTCCTCCTCCTCCCATTCCTCAAATCTTAGGACTACCTTTATTTTCATTCTTTGTTGTTCTTGTAGTTTATATCACTTCTTGCACATCTTCCATGTTTCCAAGAATACTAATCTTTACTTTTGATAAGATGATGCCTCTTGAATTTTCTGCATTCCAAATCCTTTCTTTACACTGTCACTCAAACGTCACCTTATTACTCTTTACTTTTTCCCCTCTTCCACTCGTTTCTACCAAAATAGCTACATTTTCTTACCCATCATTTGTTCATTCATTAATTCACACTTCCCACAATGCCTTTTTTCCCAAACTTTCAATATCAGTGTTATTAGCATAAATTCTTGAATTGATAGACACATCTGGGTCTTTCAAATATTTATCATAGTAGAAGAATGAGGCACATGATTCCTGACAATCCTTAAATTTGTCCAAAGTGAACCATATCCCACAAGGCACTTTCAAAGGTCGAAGTCCAGCAAGGACATACCTTATGCTGCCAACAGTTTTATATCAGAAAATTAATCCATCTCAGAACAGGATTACTCACAGCATTCTCCTTTAACCAGAGACTGAAGCTTTAGGTTAGGCAATTATTTCAGCAGTCACCTGGAGATGAAGACCTCGACATCTATCTTTTACAAAGATAATTCCATGACTGAAACTCATACAGATCTGCTAACACAGCTCAAAAAATCTGAATGAAAACCCCTTACTTCTTGATTTCAATAAGCACAAATAAATTAATATGCTGTAAAATATGGGGTATGTAACCTTTCTTTTAGACCAAGTCTAAAGTGTATGAATACTGAGAGATCCCATGTGACTTCAGGTAAAAAAGCAAACAAAAATATTCTCTACCTGTAAAAGATAATTTTGGTTATGCTGAAGCAGGTCCATGAAAAAATAGTCATCCTTAAAGGGATGTCAGTAAGAACATGCTATTTGCCAGAATCTTTACAAAAACATTTTTGCATCATAAATTAGAATTCAGGAATTAAAAGGCAAGTCCCATGTCAAAGCAAGCACAGACAGAAGTGTTACAACACAAGATAGTCATTATGGTTTTAACAGAGGCAAAGTGGATAATGGCTTATCCTATCTAATGAAAAGCAGAATATTTTATCTGAACTAGTTGTAAAGAAGAACACAAAAGTTGTGCTCCAAAAAACATGTTATAAGAGACATACAGATTTTAAAAAAGAAAAAAAATCTTTAGCAGATGTGGAGCCAGTTTTTCAGAGGCACCTGGCCATCTAATTGATACGACAGGTATGTCTAAATTGTTTTGGAACACTGATCTCATTACTTGTCAGTTGTCTGATCAATATGTTGATAAATACTAAAATATCATCATATAACTATTAGATATTTTTAAAGCTTCATAAAATAATTAAAAATCATTTTAAAACTTGTTAAAATGCTGTTTCATATACTTGAATGAAACCCAGCTGCCATTCAAATTCAGTTTGACACACATCTCAGTCATCTAATAAAGAAATTTTTTTTTTTTCGTATGCATTTTGAAAATACTAATTGAATCAATGTTAAAGAACCACTAGCTTATACAGAATGGAAGATAACTTTTTGATTACCAAGCAGTGGTAAATGGAATTCATTAAAAGTAGACACTCCTGGACTGTCATTTTAAAGCTTGACTAAAATTGGCTATTCAACTCATTTCATTAAATCACTACACTGCAGGAAACAGCAAGGCAAAGGCCACATTAGCAGTCAGCTGTAAGTCACATTCACTGTAACTTACATGTGAAGAACCTTAAAACAGGGCAAGAAGTAGAAAAGGTAGCAAGCATAAAGCACCGAGTGTGAACACAGGTTCTCCTACACGCAGAGATGGACTGGTTCCAGCAAACAGTAATGTTGCCCTCCAGTGTTCATCACTATTTCTTTTAGGAATCACTCCTAATTAATATCTCCATCAGTCTCCTTAGACATGCTCAATTATAACACCACTGAAGCAGAGAACAAAATACAAGCCTCAGGCTAGGTACTCAACGCAGAACAGACAAACAATTAGAGACAAGGTTTTAAATTTTTTGTTGTGAAAAAAAAAAAAAAATTGTTTTATCCATAAAACTACCATAAGAATACATTACTTATCCTGTTTCTTGTTGCTTTTTTGGTATCCAAAAGCTATTTTATTAAAGCTTTACAAGCTACAGCGTTGACAACACTTACTGTAAGAATCCATTAGATTCTCAAAATCCATTACTCGGATTCACACATAGCAAATGGCAGTTTTCTAAAAAAATGCAAGAACACATTATTACTTACTTATTTTTTTAAAGTGTTAGGACTTCTAAGGCTAATGTCATAAATGAAACTGAGTTCCAACTGACAAATTCTTCAGTCTGTAAAGAAGGCTACCATCGTTAGTAACTCTGGGCTTGAAATCTTACAAAAATAAATGGACAAGACTGGTCTTTGCCAAAACACAATGAAGTTTGCAATAAAAGCTTTATTATTTAAGCAAAGCTAGAATCACAAAAACGACTGAGTCTGGGTCGGAAAATACACCAAGAATAAAACCACTGATTTTAACTAGGCAACTGTCCTGTAACCAAGGAGAAAGTACCCATGAGACAGATACACAATGTGAAAATATGCATAATGCCTAAAGAGGCAAAATAATGAACTTGACATTCCAGTGATTCTATTCTAAACATGGTCTGAAATCATATATATTCATAACTTTTCCATTAAAAACTTAAAGATACATTTTATGTCAAGTATAACAAAATTGCTCAGGAAAATCTTTACAGATACCACTATAATAAACAGTATAAGCATTTGCATAGCCAATACAAAAATAGACCATAATAGAAAAGTCTGGGTTAAAAACGCCAAAACTCTTATATAGCTCCAAGAAGAAAATAACAAATTTGAAGTTCAAATCCCAGATTTGAATATGTCAGTACCACTTACTATATCACAAGAAGAGAGACAATATTGACTGTGCAACAATGGATTTCAAATTAACTGAAAATTAATCACTAGGTGATTAGGAAAACATCCGCACCAAATTTGAGAGATCTAATTTGGTTCCTAAACAAAGGGCTTGAGACAAGGGAAACAGAAAAAATAAGCTTTTCTAAGGTCAACTGAAAGAAAGATTCTAATTCAGGCATTTTCCCACCTCTGTAAGAGTCCTTCTCTATCTCTTCCCTTCCTTAAATGTCTATAAAGTACATCTATAGAGATGGTAACTTAAAACTTGGGACCTGTTACACACTGTAATCACTACCAGTGCTCCAAACTCATCTTACCCTCCCCTCCTGAGACATTCACAGTCATCAGTCTCAGTAAAAGGCCTGTCAGAGAACTACATCATGGATTCTACATATGCTTCTAACTTAACAGTCTCACAATCTTTTAACCAGAGTATGAGTCAACTCTAGGAAGAGAAAAGCTGCTCCACATTAAGTGAAGTATCTTTAATTACTCATTCCATAGCCCTGAAGCAGAGTGCTTTTGTCACAGGACACAAGATATCACCTTCTATTTCATGGGATGGTAGTTTTGGGTTTTTACTTTGTTTTGTTTGCGTTTGCTGAAATACAGAAAACCATGGTATTTTGCCATTCTGTCATATGGCAAGTGCCATCTAAACACATCTTCATAATACCTTTGGTCTTATTCTTGTAAGCACTGATCAGTTAATACCTATGTTAACACACTGTTTAGTAGTATTCTGAAAGGTGTGAAATAACTGAGTTTTGACACCAATGCATAAAAGGAAGTTAAGCTACTACAAACATTAAAAAAAAAAAAAGGAAAAAAGTTCCCAAAATTAAACTAAACCAGAGAAGAGTTATACAACAATCTGACCAGATCTATATGCAACCAAAGACACTGAAAAAGACTACAATTTGTCTACATTCAAGACTGAACAATTAAACCCAAACAATTTGTCTCACCTAGGCAACAAAACCCATGTCTGCTTCATCAGGGTAATTTACTTTGCAAAAATCAGATGGTAAGCTAAGGGAGCTGCTATGACAAATACTAAAGATTTTTAAAAGCCAATCTCCTTGTGAATTCTACTGCCAGTAACCAAGGGAATACAGAAAAATAGCAGCACCTTGAGATGCTGTTTAAAAAGACCAGAAATAACTCATTAGTACCTCTGTGCTCCCAAGTGTTTTTAAAATAGAATCATAGAAAAGAATAGACAATCTGACACTGAAAGCATTTTAACATTTTAAGAGTAAAAAATAAATATATTGTTAAGCACTGATTAAATATATAGGTCCTAACGCCCTGTACAGGGCAAGAGAGGAGTTTTAGTCTACTTTCTAATAACAAAAGCTATATAACATCAGAAAAAAAATTCCATTTAAATGAAATCTTGATAAAATGCAGTATGTCATCTGATAAAAAATGTCATGGTAACATATTTACAGGTAGCTAAATCCAGTCAAGAATCAAGGTAGCATCACTACTAGAGTCTGTGGATGTCACTGTAGCAACCATCTCAGCTACCTGTAAGCAACCAATTTAATCCAAATCAGGTCTGTGTGAATCTTCCAACTAAATTTTAATAATGGCCTTCCAAAATTTCCCCAGTATCATCTTTTGACTGAAAAAATGGTCATAAAAATTAGTTCTGGTAAAGCAGTCTCATCCTTACATCATTATTGCAATGAATTGCAACTAAAAGATCTAACCAGTATCAGCAGGGATGCAAGGTCTAATAAGAGAGAGGGAAAAAGTAAACAAAGCAGATAAGGATTTGCTCCATGTATCATGTACTTAAGAGGCAGAAGGGGGGAACACGACCGATGACATACCAAACATGTTTTCAAAATTAGGGGATTTAAAACTAAGGGATTATCACTTCAATCTCTTCCAGCAAACTCATGAAACCCAAAAACACCCAGTAGTTAAGACTGGAAGGTATAATTCTAAAAAACACTTTTCACTCCAGTTAAGAACCAAAATGCTGGTTTTAAAGTATTTTCCAATTCACCATTTATATTTTTTTCTATTTAGATATAGGGTAGTTTCTGAAAAGAAATAAATAAATTAAGACCCTTCAGCTTGAAGAAGGCATCTGAGGAAAAAAAACAAAAAACCACGACCTATAAAATTATGGGTTGTACAGTCAGAAATCAATAGCTCTTGAAATATAAGAGCTAAGGGGTATCACATTAAAGTGGGAAAAGGAAGGTTTAAAAATAAATACTACACAATTAGTTTTGTAATTCTTTCCCACAGGAATATGTGCTAAAACACATTTCACATGCATTCAAAAGCAGCAGAGAATTTAATTGGAGGGAGGAAAGAAAAAAGAATAAAAATGCACCGACTGATGCTCAGTATAAAGGTAGCACCTAAGAAGTCTCCAAGACATGATTTGCTAGTGGCTACTGCAGCATTAGGAAAAGGCTTATTACATGCTTTCCCTGCTCTCAAACCCTTCCCTATGCACCCACTCTTGAAAAGGAGAATAGTGAACCAGATGGATCTTTGGTGCAACGTGGCATAAGCTGTGTTTTCTAAACCAACATATTTTAATGAAAACAAAATTCTCCCGTGAAAGGAGATGCCTGAAGTCCCAAAATAATAAAATCTGCAGTGAATGAGGCACAATGAAAAACTCTGTTGAGAAATTAACACTTGTACTGACAGACTCAGGCTACTTAGTTTCCCAGACAACATACAAATTTCATTTGGTAAAGGCAGCACCAATTTCCTACCATTTATTTTCTTGTAGTGGACTCGTAAGGCATGGGTTTAAACACATACCGAAGTGCACACTCACACACAAAACAGAATCTTACTTTAGACAGTTGTTTAACTCAGCACTTACTAAGGAAGAATGCAGAAGTCCATGCACACGAAGTTACACATAAAAGGATGTGTTGGGTCTGGCTGATACAGGGTTAATTTTCCTCACAGCAGCCCTCATAGTTCTGTGCTTTGCATTTGTAGTCAGAAAGGTGTTGATAACACACCAGTGTTTTGGCTACTGCTGAGCAGTGCTTGCACAGTATTAAGGGAGTCTCTCCAACATTCCCCCTGCTTCACTTCCAAAGGCCAGCGTGCTTGGAATAGGCAAGATATTGGGAGGGAACATAGCCAGGACAGCAGACCCAAAGTGACCAAAGGGATATTCTATACCCTATCCCTCTGCCTACTGAAGCCCTAGTTCCCAGGAAGGGGCTGGACATCACCTCATGATGGGGAAGCAGAGAATAAATCTTTTGTTTTCCTTTGCTTCTGTGTCTGGCCTTTGCTTCTGCTTTATTAAACAGCCTTTATCTTGACACACAAGGTTTTTTCCACCCTATTTTCTCACCCTCATCCTGCTGAGGAGGGGATTGATACAGCACCTTGGTGGGTACCTGGCATCCAGTTAAGGTCAACCCACCACAAAAGAATATTAGGGGGGAAAAAAAATATTAAAAATAACTTTTTCCACTCCAAAAATAAAGCATCCACTCAAAAATAAATTTATATTGGAAAATTCGTCATAATGGAATTAAGTTGGGGGGGTGGGGAGCTGAGTGCAGCAGAAATCACCAAATTCTCCACATTATCAGACTTGCTTAAACATATGCTGTTTCTAGATTTTTCTCATTTTGGCCATAAACAAGGTGTTATCACTCTGAAGGCTCTGAAAATTGTATTGCCTTTAAACAACTGAGTGAAGACTGTAATGCATGGTTAGCATGACTCTAAACAAAAGTTCAGCTTCTCCCTCTTAAAATCCCCATAAAATTGATTAAATCACTCTTATATGTTTCCTTGGTTAAATGTAGGATCCCTGCAGCAGAGGACAGTGTAACAGTTTACAGTTTTCCCAGACACACATAGTTTGAATACTTAGTCAGATGTAAACTTCTCAAAAACAAATAAATAGCTCAGCATTTTGTAGGGAATCAATTTCATGATGGGAAAATGCAGACTAAACAGAAGAAAATTTAGAATAAGAACCAATTAAAGTGATAATCTTTACTTCTGACTACAAAGAAGTATGGTCAAAGTTCTACATCTACCTTAAAAGTGCTAATTGGGCAAAAAGGTTCTTCCTGGGTATCATCATCTCTGCTTAACCATCAGGCAGGAAATGAGGATTGGTAATCACTGCAACTAAATGGAAAAAAATCTATAAAAATAGATAAGAAGGGAAAACTCAGAGTATGTCTACATTAGCATCACAGTTCATGAGATAAGACTGTGCTCTTCAAGCAAATCACCTAGACTTCCCCATTTTGAATGTGGATGATTCAGTTCACGTCACAATCTTGAAGTACACAAATTATATTTGAGATGACTAAAATGAAAGATGCACTCCAGGAGTACACACAAAAATCAACCCGAGGAAATTCAGATCTTCAAAAACAAAACTGTGTTTCACCTGTTAACAAACAGGATCAGACTAAAATTAGTCTAAAGTAACCTCCCCTAGAACACATATCATGTGGACATTGGGTCCTCTGCACCACTTGTACTGCTCTTGTACTAGCGCTGGTAGCTAACGTAGGACCTTTTTACATTCTGACAGATATTATCTGAAAGATAATATGGCTGTGTCCCAAAGAAGCAATCAAGATCGATCTATAGCTAAGTATCAACAAAGATTTATAGGATCCTGACATATCCAGCCCTCTTTGACTACCACTATTGCATCACTGGGTTACCAACGGCTCATCTGCATTAGTCAAAGGACTAAATTCATTCCTAGGGGACACTGGTCTCAGTAAAATATTTTAGACCTTGTCATGCTAGAGATGTCATAGAAGGAAAGATGATGTTGCCCGTTTGGCATCCATTAGCTAACTATAATCACACATACAAAAGAGTATCTTTTTATAACTTTTATTTATTTCCAAATCTGTAAGCCACAAACACATTGAGTGGTTCCAAGAGAAATAACAATCCCTGTGCAGTATCTTGTGAAAACACAAGCTTCTGGAACTATTTTTAAGAATCCATGCAGACAGTTATTGCAAAACTGCTCTGCCAAAAAAAAAAAAAAAAAAGAAAAGTGTTATTAGTGTTATTATTAGGTATTTTTTTTATTACATACAGCTTGATAGATGAGAAAGAAGCTCTGAGTAGCAACCTTTTGATGTCCAGTAAGGAGAATTCTCCAACTTTGAACTGCATCTATTTCCATGGCTTTATATAAAGTCTTGACCCAACAGAATACAACTTCATTATCTTCTAGATAAGATGGCTCCACCTTTAAAACCACATGATATTTTAAACACTTTGATTCATCACAGTAAGAAGGCAATTTCCCTGGATCCAGGATATAGAGGAATGCCTCTGCCTGAGAGGCAGAGAACAGAATAAAAATAAATTAAGCTCATCTGAGGAGAAATTTAGTCATGACCCTCATTGAGAATGAGTGATCTGACTTTATTCTTACTGAAGAAAAAGCCAGTGTAACAGTAACCTGCCATTAAAGCTAATTCTTCCAACAGAGATAGAAGTTTTCTGAAAAGGTGAAACAATAAATGCATTGCAAAGGGTAGAACACATACCAACAGCCAACTGACTGTTAAATTCAGATCCCGTGGAGGTAAAAGCTACCTGACAAAATCAAGCAACTTACTATCCTTATGTAGAAGGACTGTGGAGAGAACGAACAAAGAGCAGATCAAGATCAAGAAAGAGCTGATGTTGGACAGCTTGAATACAGCAGACCTTAATGCAGCTCAAAGCCTGAGAAGCATCCTAATCTGATAATGACCATCACTCATGAGGAAGACTCATGCTTGAACCGGGTTCACTTAGTGGAATCCATGCAGCCTTCACCTGTTTTTAAGCAGGTTTAGGAAAGAAAGGTACCTGGCATACAAAATCCATTTCACAAGGGATACGAGGTTCAACTAAGAGATACCCCATTTATCCTCTGACTTGCAAGAAAACACAACAGATTTGCAAATCCTAGCTAACAGGCTTAATTGACTGAAACAATAATGGCACCTAAGCTTCACCATGCAGTCATAAGCAGAGTCACAAGCACTTCATCTTGCTCCTCTCTCTCCCATTCAACTACATTTGAAACTCAGTCACCAAAGGATTAGGAGAAGTACAACAGAGAACACAGATTAAGGCCCTCAGTAGACTGGCTGCACACACCATTTGAGCCCTCAGTGAAAAACAGCCCACAGAAACAGATCCTCAAGGACATGAAAGACAGCCTATAGCTCCTATTTAGATCATCTAAGCAAATGAAATGCCCATTTCTCATTTGCCAGAGACTGCTCATAGAATCTAGAATGGTTGATGACCAAGTTCAACCCTCCCTGTCATGGGCAGGGACATCTTTCACTTTCAGGTTGCTCAAAGCCCCATCCAACCATTACTGAACACTTCCAATAATGGGGCTTCTACCACTTCTCTGGGTAACCTCTTCCAATGTCCCACCACCCTTCCTCTTTCAGTTTAAAACCATTTTCCTTGTCCTGTCACTACAAGCCTTGGTAAAAAGTCTTCATCCATCTTTCTTATAAACACTCATAAAGCTTTCTTTTGAGTTCATCACTTTGTAAAGGAAACTTCTGATAGCCAAACTAATATTTACATGCTACTCACAAAGACTGATCTATTTCATGACACCAACTCAGATTTTTTTTTTTTAATAGAAGTAAAACAACAGAGTCATGTTGTCATTCACCTGTACATTATAATCCTGAACACAAGACAAACATGAGCCTGACACAGGCTCCTTACCAAAGTTACACTATATTGGTGTGCAGCCTCCTATAGTGTTGATAGGCCTATGTGACTTTACCTACATGAATAAGCTTTCCAAATCAGCAGATAAATGGCAACCAACTTGGAAAGAAAGGCTTATTGATTCAGATAGTCTGATGGTCCTGCCATTGTTTTGTGGAAAAAGGAACCTCAGCGGAACTGTGCCAGCACCACTCTGAAGGTATGTGATCTCAAGAACATACAAGACTCAAGTTTATCTGCGCATAGAGAGACCAGAAATGATGCCTGCTACAAGTGGTCATGCAAATACAGGCTGCAGTTTGATCACTGACCCAAGCTGACCTGAGGATATCAAGCTAAGATCAGCAGCAAGATGAGTACATTCACAGCTAACAATCAGTCCCAAGCAATGAAGACTCTGATCAACAGCAGTACAAAATATTTCAACAGTAGCATGTTGCCACTGCATTGGCTGTTGCTGAGATTTTTGGGAACTTCATACTGATACACCTAATAAATCTCGTGAGACCTGAAGGGGGTGAAAGATTGGCTTCACATAAGTTGATTTTAGAAGCTGAATTTCCTGTCAAGAGTATAATGAAGACTGACCATTAACATTTCTTTAGATGCACATGACAGTCTTTGGGAAGGGAAGAAGAATCCTATCCTAAGGGACTTCAAAAATATCTGGGTTTAGGTGTCTTATAAAAGCATACTAAAAAAGGACTTGTAGAAATTGCACTAGTACTGTAATCTATGAGAAAGGAATGGCACTAAAATAGAGCTGGTAAAAAGAAATTAGGAAACCATAATTGCACACTCACAGAGTAGTGGTATCTTGAGGACAACTTCTACAACAGATGGCTGGTTATATCAAGTAGAGGCTTTCTGCCTGTTTTAGGGAAAATGATTGTGTATTTTGAAAAATTAACATCTGAAAACAATTCTCAGATTGACCTTTTTTTTTTTTTCAAAAAAAAAAATTGTAGAAAGAGATTATAGCAGGAAAAAAAAAAAATCAGTTTCCAGCTTCACAATTCTTAAACCTAGCCTATCTTTCTTTTTAAAAGGATTTCTTGATGTCTCACTAGAAGGGACTGAAGTTTTAGAGCATATCTTTCATAGTGATTATAGAATTTATATTTGGAATGGCATCACTCATTTATCAGTACATTTTTTTGTCAAAACCTGATCCAAACAGCTAAGCTTCTAAACGGCCTCCCCTCTATGTTAAGAGTCTGCTATGCAGTCACAAATTTTCACTTTTAAGGACAGCATTATGTACACCCCATTTCAACACACATCTTAATACCAATTATTGTAGTTTCAGCAGCAGTCAGCTACTGAATATACTGTTGCTGTCAAGTTGAAAAAAACTCTGATGCAAGAACCTCACAGCAGCTCAGGAATTAGTGACTGCCATATTATATAATTATTAAAATAAATAAGCTATTCCAATGAAATATTTTATTACAATGAAGACAAGAAGGTGCTTCTTTTCTGCCTTCACCAACCACAAAACAAGGACACACAAATCAACATGCTGCAGCAGCAAAGAAAGCCAGTGGAATGCTGGGTTCCATCAACAAGGGCATCACCAACAGAAATACCGAAGTCATTAGCCCCACTCTACTCAGCACTTGTCAGGCCACACCTGGAATACCGTGTTCAGTTTTGGTCCCCACTACACAAAACAAACGGTGGACAGGCTGGAGAGGATCCAGAGAAGGGCCACAAAAATGGTCAAAGGACTGGGAAGCGTAGGAGAAAAGGCTGAGAGACCTGGATTTGTTCAGCCTGGAGAAGAGAAGACTTAAGGGAGACCTTATCACCGTGTTCCAGTATTTAAAGTGTGGCTACAAAGAAGATACAGACTCCACTTTTACAAGGAGTCCCATGGAAAAGACAAGAGATAGTGGGTACAAGTTACTCCTGGGGACATTCCAATTGGGCACAAGAGGAAAATTTTTCCACAGTGAGACCAATCAGCCACTGGAATAATCTCCTCAGGGAAGTGGTGGATTCCCCAAGACTGGACACTTTAAGGTTCACCTGGACAGGGTGCTGGGCCATCTTGTCTAGATACTGCTTTTGCCAAGAAAGTTTAGCCTAGATAGATGATCCTTGGGGTTTCTTCCAACCTGGTATTCTATGATTCTATGACCTAAGCAGAAATTTCATGGGCTTATGACTGGCAACACTAGATTCAGGTGTCAAAATATGCCAAGAATATCGTATCAAACCAGTATTTTACTTAAATAAGTAACTTCTTTAATAAATCTCTGTGTAATACAGGCACACATTCTTACAGCAAGAATGGCTAACTCAGACAGAAAAGAGGAATATACCAAGTAATTTTGGAACACAGCTTAAAAATACTGAAACTGAGAAATTACTGAATGTTGATTTTTTTTTTTTTTTTTTTCTCCTTTTCCCTTCCACCTTTTCCTTCCCATAAACCATTCATTCAGGTTAAAGGAGGATCCTTCATTGCTCCCTTTTAGCACTCATAATATTTTAATCTGTTGATGAAGGTAAGATTTCCACAAGATGTTTAGTGCCATACTTGAACATTTAAGACCAATATGAAATTCAGTCAATAACCTGAATGTGCAAGATACATGTTAATAGTACAAAAACTTACCCATCACTACTGGTTCTTCAGCTAAGGAAATACTAAAAAAGCTTTAAAGGCTGCCTTTTACACTGATGACCAAAATATTTGGAAGAGATTTTTCAGCACTATTTGCTACTCAGGATAAAAGACTATGGTAGCCGTACTTCCATTCAATAAGTAACAATACTAACTTTGAAGAATTATTTAAAATAATAATTTGGGGGAAAAAAAAACAAAAAACAAAAACAAAAACCCACAAAAAACAAACACAAAACCCAATAGTTTTAGCCACAGATAAGCTGTAATGGTAATGCTATGGATGCTGAAGGAAGAACATATGTAAATCTAACCAAAAGAGCCTACAGAAGAGAAAAAGAAAACAGACTGAAAGCCTGCATCAGATACTTGGTTTCTGTTTCCTTTGCTAACAGTATCTACCCAGTACTCCACAAATACAGTCATTGAAATACATCTTCAACACTTGTTCTCCATGACAATTCGATTTTTACTTTATTTGAAAGTAAAGCCATAACCTACTGTTTGACATCACTTGTGACAAGGATTACAGTGAACTGTACTATTGCAGATCAAAAGGAGACTTTAAAAATGCGATCGTATTTAAATAGTGAGGATGGTAAAGTATTGAAAAAGTGAATCTTTAAGTACATTAATTCAAATTTCCATTCTAAAGAAAGTCCAGCCAACTGAACAATAACAAAGAAATTATTAGCCAATAAATGTCTAAAACAACTAATAGTGCCTCACTAAACAGAAATGTCCCTTTTTAATACAGTTTTATCTGATTACTTAGAGCAGACATGTAACTTTATGACTTTTTTACTGTAAACAGCTCTATAGAGCCACTTGACCTCAAATGAGCAAATTTTGTTCACAATATTTGGAAGGTATCAGATTTTTAGATCCCCATGTGTTCCATCATGCCCTCCCCCGAAGTCTACACTTGAATACATGCTTTCTCAGATTTGACTATCAGTAATAAGAGGACTTCCATTCTAAATTGTTCTGAGACATGATTTAACATTCTATAACTGATCTAGGCTCCTTTTTTCTGATTTTGACCAACCTTCATAGTTCATCTTTAAGGCTTCAAAATTCTGTGACTCAAAGCTGGATAACATCTACATTAACATTTCTTTCCTACTGCAGAAGGGCCTCCAAATGCTTATATTTACATTCATAATGTACTTATGTTCACTAGGCATTCCATTTTCTTTCCTTTTTGCCATGAATTTTTAAACAAGAAAAAATGATCCAATGAAACAATGTGTGTGCCATTCAATCATAGTTTGCAATTAAATGTGCCAGACATCTGTGAAAGTCTTAACTGGCCCTGTGCAAGGAAAAAAGGAATTGAATGCAATTTTAAGATTATTTAACTTTGTGTGCTTTTTACCTCACCTATAAAAAGAAAATCTTATGTAGGCATCGATGGTATAACTACCAAATACAGATAAAGACAATTAAATGCTTATAGGTAGAACACACAGACATACACTGGTCTCTGGCAGTCAACCAAAACAAAATATACTATATCATAGTGATAAGAAGGAAGGAGTTCAAACATGGCCCTGATCTTTTCTTCTAAAAAAAAAAAAAAAAAAAAAAAAAAAAAAAAAAAAAAAAAAAAAATAGAAAAACCTTCTAGCCTCCCAGTTAAAAAAACAAATCTCACAGTAACCGTGACATAGCAGTATGATGCTTAACTAAAAACTAATTGGGTGCGTTTTGAACATATCCAGAACAGACAAACAGGAAGATCCTGTTCATTTGTTTGTTACATTTAAATTGTAACTTACCATTCAACCACCATAACAAATACATTAAAGTTTTCTCCCATACAAATTTTTAAATAGCAGCAGCTGTTTGATAGACTTGAAAAAAAAAAAAGAGACTTTCATAAATATTTATTTATAATATTCCAAGCCATGTTAAAACATCCCAACCACTATGAACTCCCTAAAAGAACAGTTATAGACTTCTTCCTATTCAGGCAGGGACTTAAAAAGCACAATACAGCTATGAGATAAACAATCCTACAAGATCCAAATTCCAAGTCTTCTGTGTGAAAGCTGGACATGCATTTCCAGTGGATGCATCACACAAGGGGTGCTACTTAACTAGGAAATAATCCCTAGATGTGTAAGTAAAAGCTATAGAGCATGAAACATAAGCACTTTTATCCACATCACATTTTAGTAGAATGTGGGATTAGTGACACAAAGTTTAATACAAGCTATTTACTAGGAACACTGTCCTCCAAGAAGTCTCTAAATAGCTTCAAATGTATGAAGAGAGACATCACTAACCTGCATGAGAGAACAATCTAATTCCTCTCTGTCAAACAAGACTTTCCAGAGGAGGCACTGGAGTTGCTGAAGAGCTGCACACCACCAGCAACTCTTTTAACTAGTTAGAACCTATCTGTGTATCAGAGATGGCAGTGCATCTAGGATAGCCAGTATGCGTAACTACGCCTCTAGTATCAATCAATTATTTTTTAATTATACCTCATCACTGCAAACATCAATGCAATGAAGAAAGTCCACAGATTTCAAAAGCTGAAAAACAGCTATTTGTTGAAATATAGAGGAATGAGTAGTAGTGCACATCAATCAATCTCTGCATAAAACTGTAATTCTGTTTACAACTATAAACAAAATTCTTTAACCCACAGGTTTTCTGTACCTCCTTAAGAATCGTATTTCAAAATGTTTCCATCATTTTAAAAAAACCTTATCTCTCTGTGGTGGATTGACCTTGGCTGGACACCAAGCAACCACCAAGCCACTCTATCACTCCTCCTCCTCAAATGGAAAGGGGGAGAAGAATACACTGAAAGGCTCATCAGTAGAGATAAGGACAGGGAGAGATTACTCAGCAATTACCATCATGAGCAAAACAGACTCAACTTGGAGAAATTAATTTATTACTGACTAAATCAAAGTAGGATAATAAGAAAATAAAACCAAATCTTAAAAAAAAAATCTTCCCCCCACCTCTCCCTTTCTGGGCTCAACTTCTCTCCAAAATTCTCTACCTCCTCCCACCAAGTGGCACAGGGGGACAGGAATGGGGGTTGCGGTCAGTTCATTCCACGTTGTCTCTGCAGTTTCTTCCTCCTTGCTCTCTTCCCCTGCTCCAGTGTGGGGTCCCTCCCACAGGAACAGTTCTTCACAAACTTCTCCAGTTTGGGTCCTTCCCACAGGCTGTAGTTCTTCAAGAACAGACTGCTCCAGTGTGGGTCCCCCCTGGGGTCACAAGTCCTGCCAGAAGCCTGCTCCAGAATGGGTTCATCACAGGGTCACAGCCTCCTTCAGACATCCACCTGCGCCAGTGTGGGGTCCCCCACAGGCTGCAGGTGGAGATCTGCTCCCCTGTTAACCTCTGTGGGCTGCAGGGGCACAGCTGCCTCAGCATGGGCTGCCCCACGGGCTGCAGGGGAATCTCTGCTCTGGTGCCTGGAGCACCTTCTTCCCCTCCTCCTTCACTGACCTTGGTGTTTGCAGAGTTGTTCCTCTCACATATTCTCACTCATCTCTCCAGATGAATTTGCTGGGTTTTTCATACCCCCACCCCTTCTGAAAGATGTTATCCCAGAGGCACTACCACTGTTGCTGATGGGCTCAGCTTTGGCCAGCAGTGGGCCCATCTTGGAGCTGGGTGGCATTGGCTCTGTTTGACACAGGGGAAGCTTCTAACAGCTCCTCACAGGAGCCACCCCTTCAACCCCCCACAGCTACCAAAACCTTGCCATGTAAACCCTATACACCATCTGAGACCAGGACTATATCACTCCAATGCCTCAAACCCCAACAACTTCAGAAGCTGAGCACTACCCCAGACTTTGTCCCAACAAAGCATCATAACACAGGTTTTTTTCTATGACATTTTACTCCCCAAAGATCAGTCTGATTACTTAAAGTATTTTTCCTCTACAGATTATTTTGATGCTTATAAGAAAAGACTTCAGACAAGTCTTTGTTTTCAGTCACAGTGCAAATGTACTGACATAGAATAGTTACTCTTACAAATATATGAGAAAAAAAATGTTGAAAAAATAATTAAAAATATTATTGGGGGAACTGAACACAGATTAAGAAGCTGGAAGCTACTTACAATATAGCAGTACCAAAATGTATTAACAATTACTTCTAAATGTTACTTTTCTCAATAACTCTCTTGGCTGTATTAATTTTTAATAATGCCTCAGTAGCCTTTCATTATAGTGTTTCAAAGATCTCATTTTGCTAAACTAAGTATAGACTATTTAGCTGGCTTTCAATTTTCTAAATAAATAGAAACACCAAGGAGTTTTTCTTAAATTGTTTTTAGACCACAAACAATTCCTTCCTGTCTCCCAGTAAATCTTCAGCATTTCTTAAAGGAATTTTAAATCAAAATTCACATTGTCTGCACTGTCAGCTGTAGCTTGTACCATGTCCTGCTTGTACTGTGAAGTATGTGGTCTCCACAACAGCTCATGCTCTACAAAATGCATGCGTAAGGAAATTTTAAACAAAAGATTTTTCAAAAACTAATGCAGCAAAAACATACGTAGCCAGTTCAGATGTACCACTTAATGCCACACACCCCAAAAAGTCCTAGTACCGATGAGGGGCTGGGGGAAACACATCACTTTAAGAGATGGTATTACGGAAAGACACAACATGACCATGGACAGAGTTTAGAAATCTCAATTCCTATGTTAGCAGGCTGGCACCAGTGTAGTTCAGGTTGCTTTACCAGCTTCCTTACCAGTGAAGCCTTAAAATCTACTGTAACTCCACAAAGAGCATATGAGAGAATTTTGAAATCATAATTGAAACAAAGTGCTCCCAAGATTCCTCTGACCTCCAGAAAGGACTTAGATTATATGAACACTGAGCTTCTTACAGCTTTTTCTGCACATCTGGATAATACCAGATTTTGGTTCAAGACACATTTAGGATTGATCTCAGCCAGAAGAAAATACTTATATGCTACTCTTTTTTCAGGATGAAGTACGGTTTGGCTAAAACAGAGCTCAACTGACTTAAAGTAAGTTGAAAACCCAGTTATAACTAGTGCAGAAGAGCTCAGTTACAAGTACTTGCAGCCATTCTAACTTCAGATGATAGGTTAGAAACACAAATGAAAGCTGTGACAAACTTAAATGTCTACTATATTAAGAAAAAGGTATTTCTTATTTACATTCTGAAACCTCTTAACTGCTTTAAGTTTAGTCTTAAGAGAATGATTTCTTAAAAAATTCAACAGTTAAAGCATTTTGAAGCCCACATGTGGGCTTAAACTGTGGTATTAACAGATGGTGGCAATTCCCTCAGACACCTCAAAAATGAATAAGACATCATATAACCAGTCATTTCAATGTCTCTGTAAATCCAGGTGGACACTGCATCACTGAGAGAAGATAACCTGTTGTACTCAGGATTTTCTACTCATTCTGTTAAGAGTTTTTCTAAATGTAAAGATTCCTTTCAGCAGTATCATTCCCTAACAGCTAAATACCTAAACAGTTAATTTTTTTGTGTGCTGATACTTTTAGGAACAAACTGGAGAAGTATGAGCTTTGACAGTCCTAAAAAGTATCAGCTTGTATGATTTAGCCTCAGTCTGTTGAAATTTCTGCTTCCTTTTGACTGTTGCTTGTAGTTATACCAAAGGCTCTTGATACATGTTTTACATGTATTTGCATTAGTTTCAGCTGTTGGATATCTGAAAAAGTGAAAACGTACTTAGTAAACTACACCTTCAGAGAGAGAAAAAGGATTACAGACTTGAAAACTATTTTTTTTAAACTGAACCAGAACATGCAACAAAGCAAGTAGATCCAAATTTGTTCTTAAATAGAATTTAATCACTTTTTATTAGAAACAACAAAAATCACATAAGCTATTTTACTGTAATTAATTTTCTCTTGTTATAAAAACCATTTATACTAGTAGCAAGGGAAATCAATCATGATTGTGAGAAGTGGGAATAACCTGTTTCTGGATTTTAGGAAAAACCTGTAACTATCAACTCCTTCACTGGAGAACAGTCTGTTTTAAAGAGAGTATCAACTCCTATTCACTGAGTACTACCTTTAAAACGTCAAATATTATACTGTATAAATGTCAAAGACTGACTTCCTCTCAGTGACTAAGCCTACACATTGTTCCAGTCTCAATGTGTTTATTATTGTACATTATGTTACTTTGAACAAAATAATTATTTTCTTTACATGAAACATGAACTATAAAAATTTTGTTACACAATCACCTTTGCTTAATATATTACAGTTTCTAAGTTACATACAGTTATAGGTACATAAAGTGTTATGGAACGTTTAATCTATAAATATTAGACTATATATAAAGTCATAAATCTATTCAACAAACTCAATGCAAAACTTCAATAGCTTTGGCTCTACGCTGAATATTAGTATTTTTTCCTTCTGATATCAAACATCTGCAACTTTGAAAACTATGCTAATAGCTCTTGTAGCTTAATTTCAATTCATGTTAATTTGTTGAAGAATGTATTATTTATAGTATACTTTAAGAGCTACAAAGTTTCATTAACTCAGTATTAAGCCATTAATATTAACTTTATACATTTTCAGCAGAATATCAAATGTAGCTACACTTTATATTTCTGAAATCCAAGGAATAAAGCTTACCTATAGCCCTAACTGTGATTTGCAGAGCTGACAGACACTCTTGGATTTGTGTGTTTCATCCAAGGCTATCTATTAACAAGCGAGCACAAGAGATGAAAAGTAAACACTCACTGCTGTGGCTCACAGAGGTCTGTTTTCTTTCTTGGCTGCATGTGGTGCAAATTGTCCTTTGCTGGTTTAGCAATATTGACTGGATTATTTGTGGTAGATATTGCAGCTCATACTGTGAGATGAGGAAAAAGGTTGCCATAATTAAAAGGCTTCCCAGACTCCACCTCCCACTTTTTTGGAAAGGGACCACTATTATCTGCACAAGGAGAATAAAGATCTAAATGTGCAAATGGTTAAGGGATTGGAACATCTGACATACAAAGAAAGGCTGAAGAGAGCTGTGATTGTTTAGGCTTAAGAAGAGAAGGTTTGAAGAGATCTTATAAATGTGTATGTGTATTTATTTGCAGGGGGGTAGGGTGGGTAGGAAGTAGAGATAAGGGAATCAAACTCTTTTCAGTGGCAATCAAGAAGCAATGGGTACAGGAAACTCCATTACATTTAATTAAAAACTTGACATGGGGGTCTCCATCCTTAGGAATACCCAAACCCCAGCCAGACAAGGCCCTCAGCAATTTGATCTAATTGATCCTGCTTTGAGCACGGATTTTTGTCTAGAGACCTCCAGAGGTCCCTTCCATCCTTAACTGTTCTACAAGTCTTTGAAATTTTTGTGATTCTGCTATTTTATGAAAGTGCTCTGACAATTAAGTTTCAGGAGGATGTTGTAGTGTTAGTGCCAGAGAGAAGAATGTAAAGTCATGATCATTAACATGATTTTCATGAGAGAGGAAAAAAAAAAAAAAAAAAAAAAAAAAAAAAAAAAAAAAAAAAGTGTTGCATATGAGCAACAGGACAATATGCTGAAGTTTCTTTTCAGATGGACTCAATTCATTTTAGCCTTGGATGGTAGATGAAACTCTAAAAGGCTCTTCTTTTAAGTCTACTTCTGCATTTACATAATGCTATCAAAAGATGCAATGGAGACTGCAACATTTCCATGAGAGTAGATGAGAAAGTCTTTCAAATCACCTAAAAACTGCATAAAACAAAACAAACAAACAAAAGACTTCTACAGGTTGTTAGGAGGTATACATGCCATAGCTGAACATGCAGAAGCAGCAGCAAAGGAGATTTTTGGATCCCCAGAGACTAAAACATGGGGCAGCGGCTCCAGAAATCTCTTTAATCTCTAATCAGAAAAAGAATTAGAAGAATGAAGTAGCTCCAACCTCCTGAGCATCTTGCTTGGAAGACCTTATTCAGTCCAATGCAGTCTTAAACAAATGTTTTCATAAGTTTCAGCTATTCAGCATACAAACATTAACAACCATGTAGTCATCAGTCACAGATATGACTTAGAAATACCACACACCTTGCCATTTATCAAAACAGATAATGTATTCCACTGGAGTAACAGAAGGAAAAGAGGGGGTGCTAATATTATTTTTATAATGTCAGCAAATTCTTGCTCATGGAGGAACATGTTGAGGCAAACAATCCTATTGGACATATAAACACTGCATTTACAATGATGGCTTTTGTTGGAACTCTCAATCTCAAAAGAAAACAGCAAAAGTCACCAGCCATGAAAGCATAACACACCACTTAGATTCTTTACCCCCTTCCTCTTTCCATAACTTCACATAGCCACAATGCAGTTTCCAGAGGCCCCTTGATAAGTTTTATTTATTAAGATAAAAATTACAATTTTAAGAGGGATAAAGCTGCTTTCTTCCTACAAAATTGCCTTTTTCTTCTCATTTCAGGCAACAGCTCTTTCCCCCTTCTCTCAACATTCAAATTTCTGCAATTAAAAAGTTGCAGCTAATGCCCTTCTGCAAAGATGCTGAATCTCAAAGTCAATTCTCCAGACCACCTGCATAGCATCCTCAGATATACTAGTTCACATTTGCTCACATTATGGAGATGTTACAAAATTGGAGATGAGAAAACTCTGTACTACATTCTGATGTATATGTTCTATTGGAAGGGGCAGAAAGCAACTCCATTCTGCTAGTATAAAACATAAATTCAACTTTAAGTGAGAATGTTCCCCTGATATCAAAGTAATCTTTTTTCTACTGTGGGTTTTTGGTGTTTTGGTTTTTGTTTTTGGTTTTTGTTTGTTTTGGGTTTGTTTTGTTTTTTTTTTAATTGAAGGCTTTTAACACTAAAAGGGACACGGAAACATTTTTAACTCACAGTAAAATCAGTAAATATATTTTGGATGCAGTGAGCTACATGGAGTATTGCAAAAGAATCACAGCAAACTCTGATCGGTTAGGCATGAACAATCCAAGACAGGCCTTGGCTTCAGTCAGTTCATTACTAGCTTGAATGTGTATTTCACAGCTACTATTCCATATTTAATGAAAGCATATCTTACTTTTTTCTCTAAATCTGTAGTAGGATAAAGTCTTTGTTTCAATAGGTTTGTACAGACTCCCTTGTGAATCAAAGGACATGTTGTTTATAAATATTCAAAACCTTTTATTTTTACAAAAGAGCCAAAAATTTTTAAAACCCTGTTACAGTGGCTCTTAAAGCAGTCAAAAGTTAATAAAAGTTAGAAAATTTGATGTAATTATTTGTCACAGAATATAAAGACTTAAAAGTGAAATCAAGTAACACTGATTATGTCAAATTGCTGGTACTGAAGTTAGTTTAGAAGTCTTTACTAAAAGAATATTTCCATTCTTCTGTCTACACTGTTCCAGTAATACAAACGCCATCAGGTACCAAAAAGCACAGCATGAATAACAATGTCACTTCTAAGTTAATATCTTGCCCTATCTCACTTTCAGATAATTCCAAAACCTAATACCTATTCTGCATAGTTAAGAAAGGCTTCCAACTGTAAACAAAAGGGCAATGAAAGAAACATCATTTTCCAAATATAGAAGTCAAGCATCTGTAAGCTGTTGAATAGCATAAGCAGTATTCACATTTATGCAAGCTTTCAGTGAATTGTTATGCTGGAACAATTTCACTGATGCAACCCAATTTTATATTAAAGCAGGGTAGTCACATTATAGGGTTGCATTAATATAAATGAGTCAACATCTCTGGTATAAATCTCAGTAACACCAGAACTACTTAGACTTACCTAGCTATTGAAGATTATTATTTTCCATGTACTTCAAAAGCAGAACAAACTCTAAACTGCAAAAATTACCAGAACACAAGTTTTAGCAGTGAGTCAGTAGGTTGATTAGAAGTGGAAGTGTTTCTCTACTGGAAATAACAGATAATCTTTCTCTTAGAGATGTTATTAGCAATCTTCCTAAATTGGAAGTTATGAAATTATAGTTCAAATAGGTGAAACCTATCATAATCCTGTAGTTAAAACAGGTATTTCTATCAATAAGGAAGCAATATGTGACTCTCCATAAATTATCCCTTTTCTTAAAAATTGTTTGCTATCTTTATGCTGAATATCATGTATTGAATACGGTATCATTTATAGCACTTGCAAGCCAAGATTTTGCAATACAGAAATGGGAGGTAGATCATCAAATTAAAAACTTATGTTTCAAAAGATCTGCTGTCTCCGATTGTAAAACCAAATTCTAAATATGATTCAGACTTAAAGCTTAAGGATACTGTCTGTGCAAGAACTAATAAAAGTCCACAATGGGTTATTTCCAAACATATGAATGGCAATTAAGGATCAAATTCCATTATGAAATAAATAGATCTTCATGAACATAAACTCAGACTACTACACTGACCCTTTGGCCATGAGGCACATACAAGTTATCAACTAATGAGGTATCTGCAATGATACTATTATGTGTAAAGTGTTACAAAATGCTGCAGTAACAGGAGAAAAACACAAGTTGATTTGAAATGGTAGGTTTATTGAGACAGGCTAAGATAGAAAAACAAAAAAGTGCCATAACAAGTAATGAAGAGGTAAAATTAAGAGATTGATTTAAAATAGCTTGGATAGTTTATTAAGTTAAGACAGCTGTGTTAACGCTGTGCACAGTATTTATCAGGATATAAAAGTCTCAGGTTTGGTACTAACCCAATCACAGATTTCATTCTACTTTGATTAAATTCAATATGGCATGAAAGGGGAACAAACGCTTCAGTAGGAATTCAGAGATGATCATGTAGTTTCTGGGAATTGGTTTTGGGGCAGTGGCTTACAGATGTAATATGGACAGTAATTCATATATTTGAAAAGTATGAGTGGAGACACTGAAAATCATTAACATGAAAGAAAAAACTGCACCACAGCCTCCTAGACATCCATCTTGTGAATGTAATAACCCACGTCCCTTGACTTCTACCCCTTTGAGTACTGATCTGAAAGCCAAGGGGCAGGAAACACACTAAGGGAAAATATGTAGGGAAGAGAAAAATTAGTGTATAACTGAGTACACAGCTAAATGCTTAGTGTTGTAAAACACATGGTTTATATAGGGAATGATTTTGTAAAAATATCATCTTGATCAAGAGGGGCGCTAACACTTTGCTTGATGCAGATAAAACATAGGTAGGGTCTCAGGTGCGAGGAGGCAGAAAGGCCAAAAATTGGAGGTGTTTTATTAATGTCTCAACTTTATTACTTCAGCGTGACAAAATAATAAAGAAGCCTTTAGGTATTCACCTCTCTTATAATCCATGAACTAAATCCTGTAAAGACAAATAAGATGTAAAACTAAGAAGAAAATAGCTGTTCAGAGTTAAGCGGTAAGGAATACTCTGGTATGCTTACCATGACAGATTTTAAAAAGTTATCACCTAAATAAATGTATCAATCCTTCATACCAGAACCACAATAGATTCCAAGCCACCTGCTGAGATATCACTAGTCCTTCAGGACCAATACAGGATTGAAAAAAACCTTCCACCCATAAACACCTACTGTCAAAGATTAGATAAAAGATCAAAAGCAATCAGTTACACTAAAAGAAATTAAACCGATCAGTCATTCAAAGATTTTCTGTAATCTAAACTAAGTTTTCCATTAAGGTATTAGATTGACAACAGCTACAGTACCCTTAAATAACCACCCATGGAATGCTATTACAAACTCTCACATTTGACATGATCTTTTCATACGGCTCTGGTAGTTTCTACAGTAACATCCCACCATAACTTAGTATGGAGATAATATCAGCAGAATAAAAGGGTCTGGTGGGACAGACATTAACTTGCACTAGGACTGCCACTTCCACTTAAGTACTACCTAAAACAAAACTCACACACACACAAACACACACCAAAGAAAAAAATGTAACAATTTCAAAATTCTCAAACTTCACTTTTTTGAATACTGTCTATCAGCAATCATACTACAAAAATGGGAAGGCTTCCACCAAGAAAACAGAATAAGATTCTCAAGCCTGCAAAGCTAGCTCCACAAGAGAAACAGAAGTCATATGATAGAGGCTACAGCTCATGAGGCCCACGCTTTCTCAGAGTACAACAGCATCCAGTGAACAAAAGTGATTCTTCCTCCCCACACAAGAGCAGAACTGTGCCACAGGATGCTGCAGCAACCAAAGCTGTAAATGGATTTAAAAACCCTCAAATATCAAAAGCCAACTTTAGCTCAAGACTACCCTTAACCAATGTTTGAAGAAAATAAGTACCAAAGAAAAAATATTCTCATACATATGCCTCCCTTTACATTTTTTCTTATGACTACTACTATGGAAAGACTGTAAAGTGAGAAGGATCTCTCACATAATCCAACCTATTTGCTCTAAAGCTGCAAATGCCACTCCTACAAGTACACAATGTGACAGAGCACCCAAAAAAATGGCTTACCTCTTGTGATGGGTGACTAACACCGAAGTAGGATGGAACAGCCAAGAAAACGAGAAGAGCTAGGCAGAAGCGTGGGCTGTAGTCAACAAGAACAGCATGAGACTTTCTGAACTATGCCTGGTGTTTGACCTACTTCTTATAAGCACTCTGTAGCCTGATAAAACATATATAAAAGCTTTCTCCTTTTGCACAAGGAGAACCCCAGTCAGCTACACCTGTATCAGACTGATATCTGTTCAAATATGCATTACATCATCTGTTCAAGATGCATAGGCAAAACGAGCAGCATGTGTCAGCACCAGTCACAATTTTTTAGTATGAGTCGGCTTCCTGTTCACCTTTCTTTTTGACACTGCCATAGAATCACTACTACAAAAATGAAAATCAAAAATTCTAGGAAATTCAACCTGGAACAGAGAAAGCTTTCTAAAAGCTAAGAAACAATGCAACTCATAGTCATGTTTGATGAAATCTGGCCAGACAAGAGACAGTTCAAAATATAGACTGAAGAAAAATTTCCCAAAATCATTAAAATACTGGAAAAGTAGAAAATTAAGGAAGCAAGCCAGTAAAAATAATGAAAGGACAGGCCATCCAATATATATTTTAGAAAAACTAATTAAACCCATGGGTGGAAATTTTACACTAGGAAATAAGTGAAACAAAAATACACAGGCAGACTGACCCACACTTCTACCTTAGTATCATATTTGCTGGAGCGCATGGTGCAGAACTTTATTTTAAACATCAGTCTAACATGTATCATAAGTACAAAAGGGTATCAGGAAGCAAAGGAACTATGGAGACTAACAACAAGCACATCTATCACAGCAATAACAACATCCTTGACAGTACCTTAAGAAAACTAATAGAGCTGTTCAAAGGGGAAAGGCCTCCTCATCAGTAGAAGCACAGAACTGGTGTCAAAATATCCCCAAAGAGAAATCACTAAGAGCAATTAAAGGATTACGTTATTTGCAAGGAAAGCCTTTTCCAGTTTGGTGCTTTGCAGTACAAAGGGTCAGTGAACACACATCTCAGAGCATGCTGAACCTAGAAATTCATGTGAAACCCACAGAACAAAATCGAAATAAGCACCATCCCAGAAGAATGCATGAGGTACAATGATGAGTTCCCTCCTACTTCCAAAAATGTAAAAAGAATACAATATTCTATAAAACCATTCTAGAAAAGCCTTCAGCTCATAGACTTAACATATTCTGACCTTCATAGTATTAATACTAGCATGGTTTTTTAAAGAATAACTGTATATAGTTCATAGGCATTAGCATAGAAAGGGCTGAACGCTCTCTCCATTATGTATTCCACCGTAATGTTAAACAATTAAAAAAATCGCACAAGCAATACTAGAAACTCTACCAAGTGACATTCCATCAAACAAATTCAGCACTATAACAGAACTTTGAACACACAGTAAGTTTGGAGGAAAAGAAATGTCACTAAGAAAAGCATCAAGAATAACAATTAATCTCAGAAACAGCATAGGCATGCCCAAGAATAAAACACTGTCTGAGCTGAAAGTCAACTGTTAAAATTTGGCTAAGCTGAAAAACCAACAATGTATTAGACATGGAAAAAGGGTTTTGGCACTGCATGAAAAGCACTTCATCACAGATACAATAAATCACAGTGTCCATCACCATCAGAAGGTACCACATGAAGTAAGTCAGAAATGAAGTAACAGAGACCACAGTGGGGCCACCAAAACAAACTTTAAAGGTAAAAGCTGCCCAAGAGAACCTTAAGAAGAAAACTTAACAGGAAAGAAGAGAGATCATCTCCATGACAAGAGCAAGCCAAACCAAAGTTTTGTCTCAGACATTTACTGCTGCTTCCACGCAGATGCAGGAAAAAATAATACTTGTTTAAGATTTACACAGACAAGAGCAGTAATCTCAGATGAGAAAATTTTAAAAAGTATGGCAACCTTTAACTTTTGATTCACTCTGATAATACAAAAAAGTCTCAGCTATGCAGAACAACAAAAAAGCTATTACTAGATGGCTTACAGATACCAAATACAGTACTGTATAGGTTATTTTTCTCTGAGACTTAACATATCAACTGACATATCAAACTGAGATTAGCTCTTTAAACTCTGTTCTCTCATTAAAACACTTGCATCTAAAGTCATTCAGAAATAGTAAAGATAAAGGCTGAAGGAAAGAAAACAAAACAAATCAAGTTCTCTACATCCCCACCCACATTTCAAAGAATCCTTCTAAAGTATAAAACTGCATTTTATTTGAAGTTGCTATTAAAATCCTTAATAGAGAATCAGATAATATTTAGCAGGTTAGGGATATGCCATCAGCTTTACTTTGTATCTGCCATATTCACTATGTTTGTTTCACATGCAAGTAAATTAAGTTTCAAATATAGAAGTGTAAGTTTGTGACATTTACTGGCCTGAGAAGAAAAACATTAGCAGACACAATATAACCCCTTTCTGCTACGGGAATACTGACTATTGTATATTAGAGTCCATCTGTTAAGTAATGACTGATCCAGAATGCATCGCTACTGCAGCAGTCTCAAGCAGTTTCACATTCACATAGGTCTCCCAATGCTGAGAGCACTGTTAAACACTCTCATGTTTATTTTTAAATATAAGCATAGCTTTCAGCAATAGGAACTAATTAGTAGGTAGATCTTATACGCAAGCACTGTCTATCCTCCACACAAATACCAAAACACATTACAACCTGCCCCCCCCCCAAAGGCAAGCCAATGTTAGTCCAGTTGCTGATGCATTAACAGCCAGAATTAAAACAAGCTTAAGTATCAGAAAGAAGAAAGAAAACCAAAAAAGGACTAAACATCTTTTTGTGTCATGATCTGTACAAAGCCAGTTAATCAAATAACTGCATGTCATTTCCTTATTTCAAGTGCTACTTTTAAAGGAATGGGTAATAATCCAATAAAGTTATGATGACTTGTACAAGACTTGTACAATAAAAAAAAAAAAAATTACAAATGACATCTCAGTTAAGTGTCAAACAGCTTGTAGAGAGGAGTGAGAAATACACCAGATTACTGTTTTGACATATTCACAAAACTATTAGGGCTTTAATCCTGTGTGTTCAGATAAGCCATAAATATTAAAATGATCTGACCACACCACATCTTTCCCTGCATGCTGCAGCTTTTCCATTGAGTCTGTGCTAGGTCAAATGCAAATAACTGTCAAACAGAAGAATACATCCTTTTAAAGTGCTTGAAACAACATATAATCTTTACATGACTTTGTATAAAATGAGTGGAGGTTAGAAGCACTAAATTCATTTGAAACAAAGGCAGTTTCAATTAATTGCCATTCAGTTTTGAGCAGTCATTTTGCTATCATGTTTTATATGCAAAAATCGAGGATATTTCATTGACTGAACTGCTTCAAAAGCTTTGCTGCAGCAAATCTTGCATTCAGGAGCAGCACCAAATTGCACATAATTGAAAGTGATTCATTTTTAGATCCACTCGTTTGGCTTCTGTAGGTTCCTCAGGCTTTGGTGTAGGTAGCGCAAAAACATTAAGTCATACAGTCCTGCAGTAACTCTTTCACTCCATGAAGTGAGCAGATGACTAAGGAGCTATATTTTAGCATGTTTCTTCTCCTTGTTTCAAGACATTTACCAGTGTACAATAGTATTTCACAACGCACCGACCTTAAAATTAGCAACAGAACTTACTTTGCAGACAAGAATGTGTTTTGGAAAGCACGGCAGATTATTAAGACACAAGTAACCCAATACAATACTGCAATACAATCAACTCTTTATTACAGATATTAAAGCGTATTAAATGCTTGCAAAAATCTCCCTCCTCCCTCTTCCTCTACATAACTAGCTCTGAACTAACAGGGTTAAACCCTTCACATGTTTCAGCCACTAAGAAAAGATACCAGCTCAGGCTGCTTTTTTTAATGTTTTTCAATTAAAAACAGCTACTACATTCACGCCACTCCTCTTCCAGTGAGGAAGCCACCAGGTTATAGGGCAGCGTCCAAAGCCCGAAATTGAAATTACTTAAATCTCCTTATTTTTCATTGCACACACTCCACTTCTGCAGGAGGCGGCCGGGGGGAGGCACTGGGAAGGGGAAGAGTGGCCTGTCTGTACTAGGTAGGGTCCTGCGTGGAGTTTAGGGAGCGCTGAGGGGGCTTCTGTCACACGCACGACGAGGAGAAGAGCAGGTCGCGGTATTAACGAGGAAAGAGGAACAAGAGGAGTTTGGGAAGGAAAGATGGTTGGAGAAGGGCCGTACGTGGAGGAGGGACACAGGGTCTGGGAAAATGAAGGTCCCTTTCGGGTTGCACAGGGGCGGGGGGGAGTAGGGAGCAGCCCCGGGAGGAGGTGGGCTGCGCGGGCCGGTGCCCAGGGGCCCTCTGCCCGCCGGGGCGTCACCGGGGCGGGG
>NW_020799091.1:24007195-24014433 GCF_003259725.1 Athene cunicularia | reverse complement strand
ACGCGGGGCCGCGCCCCACCGCCCCAGGGCGCCCCCCTCGGGCTACCCCCCTCGGGCTGCGGGCTGGAGGCCACCGCCGCGGCGCTTGGCGCCCGTCGCTGGGCGCAGGCCTGGGTCGCGGGGAGGTGCCCCCTCCTCGCCTGCCCAGGGACCCTGCTGGTGAAAGGGCCTGGGCTGCCCCTCGGCCGCTGGGCAGGGACCGGCCGGGCTCCTCGGCCGGACCCCACGCTTCCGAGTCTATGTGGTCTCTGCCGTGCCTTCCCCACGCTGTAGTGTGAGGAAAAGTGGCTGGATAGGGACTTTTCGGTTGGTTTGTTGGTGTTTTTTTTGGTTTGGGGGCTTTTTTTGTTTGTTTTTTTGTTTGTTTGTTTTTTCTTTGTTTTTTCTTTTTTAATGGGGGTAGCAACCTCAGCCTTAGCAAGTGGTCAAGTTTGAGTGAGAGCGTCAGGGATTGTACCAAGGGCTCCTGAGCTTTGGTCACCTTGAGCACGAGGAGGCGTGGGGGAACCCTGGGCTCTGCTAACTTGAGAGCTTGTATGATGCTTGTTCAGGGAGAGGGACATTTTTCCAGAGTTCTTGTTCATACCTGCAAACCTGGTTCTTGGTGGTGGTATTACATACAGAAATGTCCAGTCAACAATGGTTTCACCGAGCCTCTTGGTTTCAGTGATGCCTCATGGCAATGAGCGTTTTTTCAAGCCACTGCAGTACTATACCAGAGAAATACAAGTGTTTTGAGGAGGCTGAAATGATTCAAATAGTTGTTTGAATAAAGTTGTATATATTTGCTCTATGTGTGCTGGAGGTAATCCATCCCTGTTCTCAAACATGTTCTGTCTTCACTTCATAGTGACTGTCATTGCCAAGTTGAATTTTACAACAAATCTGTCCCCTGGTCTCAGAATACCATTCATCCTGTCTCTTCTGTAACCCCAAATCTGGGAATTTGGCTGGATTGTCAGTCCTCCTTATATCCAGCTTTAGATAATAAAATGCGTAAACACAGTGAATCAGCAGACTCAATCACTACATCCTCCAGGATTACAGCAGCTGCTCTAAGCTCCACCAAGAGAAAAAGAGAAGACCTCAGCTCTGTACTCTGAGATGTATTAGCTCTACGTACTTGTAAATACAGTATGTTACAGTTACTTGTTTGCAAGATCCATAGGTGCTTGATAGTATACATAGCCCAGATGCATAGACATGACTAAAACAGTTAGCTGGGAATCACAGAACCAACATTATTTCAGAAAGCTACAAAAGATTGGGAGAAAACCCAAAATATTGGTTATGGGAGATAAGAAAGCACAAAGTTTTCTTGGAAGGAAATTCCTTTACAATTTGCCACCCTCCACAAGCAACCTTGTATGTCTCAAAGTAAAGGTATACTTTAATTTCATATAACCATGGAGGATCCAAAGTTTCCATTCCCTACAGCCATGTAGCAGAACTAGCAAAACTGAATAGACATGCGCTTAACTGCTTTACTACAGTCAGCCCATCTTAGTTTAATCCTCCAAAGAGGGGTGTTTCAGTAAATTAACCAGGCAGACTTTCAACTGTAGTAGATGAGAAGCTCTTATACATCACAAGGTGAGTTCCAGGCACAATAATTTCCAGCTAGTGATAATGAGGAGCTGATGGAGTAGTGGGTTTCAAATTGCACTTGCTGTTTCTATTCTTGGTTGAAGTAAGTCCTGTTCTGGAAGCTTTTGAAAAGATTCTCCAGAAAAATATAGGCAAAAATCCTTAACTTGGAAATATCAGTGAAAGATTACATTACTTCTTTTACTTTGCCCCATCTCCCATAAAAAACAACAAACAAAAAAGACCAATCCAAAAGTTAAAACTTTTGACAATGTTGGAAAGCTAAATTACTGTTTCAGTCTACAAATGACCAATTATGCAAATGTTCAAGTTAGCCTGCCCAAAACTGTTTATCTTGATTTCAGAAAGGAATATTTCATGTTCTTAATGATCCTATCTGGCAACCAGGTAACCTCTTAGAGTTTGCAGGTCCTTGGGTTTTTGTGAACAAAAGTTATTTAATTATACATGTAAATATTTTTGAAAATTCAAGAATACATTACCTTTTTTTTGCAGAACTGAAACCTAAGCCTAGCACTTTGTAACAGTCACTAAAAATTGTAACACCCTTAGGAGCTAACACTCAACAGTTCTCTTTCTTTGTTATTCCCATATCCACATCTGTATGGTGAGGCATGTTGCTGCAAATAGTATGGTGGATGAAAGCTTCACGTTGGCTGATAGGTTGACCAGTTTTCTTGTTCTGATTCTAGCCTAGTAGAAAGTGACAGGACAAGAGGGAATGGCCTCAAGTTGCAAGAGGGAAAGTTCAGACTAGATATTAGGAAGCATTTCTTTCCAGAAGGGGTTGTTAGGCGTTGGATTGGGCTGCCCAGGGAGGTGGTGGAGTCCCCATCCCTGGAGGTGTTCAAGAGTAGGGTCGATTTAGAGCTTAAGGATATGCTGTAGGTGGGAACTGTGCTAGGCGAACGGTTGGACTAGATGATCTCCAGGGTCCTTTCCAACCTAGATGATTCTGTGTGATTCATCACATGGCTGCTGCCTGTTAAATGGGTAGGGAACTAAGTTATAATTGCTTTTCTATGGGTAGGTGTATTAATTTGGATCTCTATCCACTTCGCAACTTTTACAAATCCCAAAATAACTTTGTGGCTTACAGATCCATTGTTAAATTTGCTTAAAAATTTGTCAGTGACTTACTCATTTTGGGGATGGAACAGATGGATCAATAGCATAACCATATAAACTTTCTTTCTCTAGAAAAGTGGGATAACAAAATATAGTTTGATATGTTTTATTATCCATTCTATACATCACACTAGCATTTATGGAAGACTCCATGATTTACACATGTAGCCAAATGCTGGGTAATACTTAACTACAGGTTTTCCACATACAACTATCAATGGATTCCTCCATATTGAATTTCTGATAAAGTTGCAGTCATGAAGTTGTATTATATTTGTGAAATCATTATATAATTTTCAGTTTAGGACTTGAACTGGCTGACTGTCATTTCCTCTGCTGAAATCACATAATATACTGTATGTAGTAGAGGAAAAAAAAAAAAAAAAAACCAAACCTCTTATTAAAAGAAGTTAAATTCCCAACATTATGTTTAAAAGGAGAGACTTCCTTTAGTTCTTAAACTTGTATCTTAAACTCAATTTACAAAATCATGTTCTCTTCATTTTTATAAGATGGAACACTGTTAAGAAGTAGCTGTCTTCTCTAATGGACAGTGTTTTTGATAAGCAAACTTTCCTTGAGGTGAGCTGTTCATCAACTCATGTGCACATTATTGTAGCACTGGCATTCTGAAAGAACAACAAATTTGTAACACTAATCTCAGCCCACTAGTAATTGCAGATCTGGTGTTCATTTGCTTCCATTTTAACACTTTATCAGACGTAAAATTAAAATAAGAGTACATACACTAGAAATGCTTTCTTTAAAAATATTTGTCTCCTGGATATTGACATGTTTGGTACAAAGACTGTGAATTTGTCAGTGACAATGTCATTCATGAGATGGCAAGTTGAGTCCCAGTTCAGCAAGGTGTTTTGCATTAGCAAATTCCTATATTTGCATCATTATAACTGTTTTCAGTTATATTGTAACTGCTTTCAAGGTCAGTCATTGACACAGGCCCAGACTAGGTGTGGAATGATGCTATGCAATCCTTCATCCTCCACAAAGACAAGACTGATGCCAGGATCTGACCTCGTCCCTTTCTGTACCTTTCACAACCATGCTCCCCACTGAAATGAGAGAAAGCAATGCCTTTGCTCCCAGAGCATACCTTTGCTTCACTTGTAATAAAATGATGAGATGTTTCTTTTATGATATTCTTCAAATTTTCTCACATCCATTCTCCATAAATACCAGAAGGTGATCTCAAATATAATTTTTAAAAACAAAGAAAAAAATATGTATCCTATGTTCCTATGCTTGCAACAGACAGACGGGGGAGAAAATAAAACTATCAAATAATTGTTTAAAATTTTAGCTCAATTTTTATTTCAGTTGTAAAATAGATTGTAACAATACTAGTTTATTTTTGGGGGGAAAAGGGTAAAAGAAAACTTTGGGGTAAAAAGATAATGTAGTCATTCAACTGAGAAAGCAAGCTTGAAAAAACGTTTTAGAAGAAAAACTCTTGACTACAAATAATGGAACTACTTAAGTGAATAGGAACTGCTTTGTACAGGCATATGTATACACTAAATCTTAGGAAAAATTTTTTTTTTAATAGTGAAATGATGTAGATTAGGACTCAACCATGTTTGAAAGAATTAGAGAATTCTCATTTATCTGCCACAGTGGCATCAAAATTCTGCTTGCTTTAGCATGTCCATATGAGAACTCCTGTTGTGTTTAATTAGACTATTCTCATGAGTAAGGATAATGTGATTTGTTCCTGTGCCAGGCTCAGGAAGTACTATTAGCCCCCCTTTCTTGTAAAAACTGATTTCTTATAAATTTAAAATAAAAAGCTAGGAAATACAAACTGAAAGGCCATCACAGCATCTAAACTTACCCTGCTGTGCATATGTATTGTGCCAAATAGTTCCATTCACTGTTTTTGAACTTCCATGTGACAGGGTGCATTAAAGCTGAAGTAAAAAAAACCTGGTTAGAATTTTCTTGTTACTCTAACTGTATATGCTTTCTACTTGCTTTTTCTACAATCCCTTTTCCTCAGTGTTGAAAGAGAAAAATCACAAAAAATGAAAGCCTTGTCTGTATTTCCAGAAGCAAGTGTTGTCATATCCAGTGCAATTTCAGAAACACTATAATGGGCCTTCCAAGTGAGATTATAAACATTTCAATCACAGAGAAGCAAATGAAGCCAGTATGACTTCACAAAGTTATTTTGATTTTTATTGCAATAGGTAATTTTAAAAATATGTAGTTAATATCTATGTGAAATTTATATAGTTAAAAATTAAATTTCTCTCTGCTTTTTACACTCTGAGGAGTAAAAATAAAACAGACATTATGATTGTTCTCATGGCTGTAAAAAGTACAGGGAAGAATTCATTAAATGTAAGCTTTTAGAGTAAAAAAAGGTAATAGTCTGAGAAGCAGTTAAACAGTAACCAGAGCCCCTTAAAATATAACTCTTAATTTTAAATTAAAATATGTAAATATGTATTCAATTTGGTTTGGGGTGTTCTTTTTGTTTGTTTTGGGTTTTTTTTCTTAATTGCTTTCATTATACTATAATCATAGTAAAAGATCCATACATGTAAATAGCAGGATTCATGACATTACAGAAAATATACAGCACAATTTGTTATGGTAATGCATAGCTCTTAAGTTCTTGGCTTTGAAAGGGTTAATTCTGTGATCGATTCACAAATCTTGCTTTAAAACCATGAGTTTGAGCTGCTTATCAATTCAGCCATTTTATTCTCATCTTTTTTATTTTTTACAAACTTAACCAGGAGAGCTTTTCAGTACTGAAATGAATTTTTAATATTGAAGTTATTATTAGGTCAATTATGATGATGGTCAATTATTAATATTGACCTCTTTGTTCTCTCCATAACTGTTTTTTCATGTCATTGTTATTGATAATTCATCTCCTTGATCTGTAGATGCTTCAGTCTCTATTGTTGGCTCTTGCACAGTGGGAATTTGGTAACATGAGGACGCACAGATATCTATTTTCTAGACAAATGTAAGGATCTTAAGAAAAATCATGTGAGCCTCTCCTCTCCCTGTATTCCCTACTCCTTTTGCATACAGAATTCCATTTGCATACAGCATACCAAGATGCTGGATAACTTTAAGAATTATCCTCTGACATTCACCACAGTGTGGCCAATTCACAAAGCAAACAGTCCATACTGCCATTGTTAGTCCAAGACACTTTTTACAACTAGATTTTCATTTGCTGTTTTTAGCAAAAAATTAGTTTTTCTTATAAATCCCGAATTCTAATTGGGCTTAAAAACATGTAGCTCTTATAAAATTAATTGTGGTGTCTTAAAAATGATACAACAAGAAATTGTTTTAAGTTCCATATTTATGAGCTAAGTCATTGTTTCTTCTGACATTTTTCTTTTAATGTCTTTCTAGACACTAGACAATAACTTATGATGGAAATTAACTTTTGGTGTAAGCATTCTTTGCAATAATACAACAAACTAGTTGTTGCTACTATACATGTATGTTTGTTGAAGAAAAAAGACCTAATTCATATGTGTTTGATGGCCTAATTTTATTATCAGGGAGCACTCAACAGTTCACCAAAATATCATGGATATTATCATCAGGAACCTACAGTAACTATGAGTATTATTTGACATTATTTCTCACTCTACTCAGCACTTGTTTTCCTACTCTACTTAATTCCTGTCAGGCTGCAGCCAGCCTACTGTGTCCGTTTCTGGTCGCCACAATTCAAGAATGATGCAGGCAGACTGGAGAGGGTCCAGTGGAGGGTCACAAAGATGATCAAAGGGCTAGAGAACCTGCCCTGTGAGAAAAGCCTGAAGGAGTTAGGCCTTTTCTCTGTGGAGAAGAGAAGGCTTGGGGGGACCTCATCACAGTATTCCAGTACTGAAAGGGCAGCTACAGAGAGGACAGAGACTCTCTCTTCACAAGGACTCACATGGAGAAGCCAAAGGGTGGTGGGTACAAGTTGCACTGGGAGATTCCACAAGAGAAAAAAAAAAATTTACAGTGAGAACAATCATTCATTGGAACAACTCCCCAGGGACATGGTAGAGTCCCCATCACTGGAGATTTTCAAGATGTGATTGGACAGGGTGCTAGATAATCTCATCTAGGCTCTATTTCCCACAAAAGGTTGGACCAGATGATCTTTGGAGGTCCCTTCCAACCTGATCTGTTCTATGAGTCAATGATTCTATGATTATCTTCCTAAATTATATATTTAGCTATTATATCTGTAACATTAGAAATAGTTTTAAAAAACCCCAAACAAACACAAACAAACAAAAAACAAAACTAAACAAACCAAAACCCAGTGAACATATTCATTATATTCCTGCAAAGCAACTGACTTCAGAGAAGTTGCATGAGTGAAAGTAAGTGCAGGATTTATCCAAAGGGATTTATTTAGTTGCTTGTTTGTTGGCACTAAAATGAAAATAATGTGTTATTCAGGATAGTTCTTTTGTTTTCTGACATCATTGCCCCCCCCCCCCCCCCCCCCC
>NW_020799091.1:23939900-24007145 GCF_003259725.1 Athene cunicularia | reverse complement strand
CCCCCCCCCCCCCCAAAAAAAAAGGAAAAAAAAATCTATCATCTATAAAAGAGTTATGATACACTTCTTACTCAAGTTCCAAGTATTATTTATTTTACCTTGCTTTAGGATTACCTTTCAGGATATCTTATTGATATTGTCTTAATCATTTTGATCTATGACTCTAAAAGAAGGGGTGTGGCACACGGCAGGGAAAAGGATGCATTTCTGGATGTTTGCAGTTGCCCCAAGAAAGTAAGTCAAAATTACCCTGTCATCAGAATTCTGTTAGTGTTTATGTTTAAGGTCATGATCTTGAGTTAATTGATCTGGATCTTTCCTGAAGTACTGCTTAAAACTGGACTGGCTACTACAGTTGAGACTTTATAGTACTGTGTAGAGTGGAAAGATTATTTAACGTCTTGCAGGTTACACCTTTTTAAAGAAAAAAAATACCAGTGTTGTTTGCTTTCATTGCTGCAACATGACACTGTTGACTCTTATTCAGCTTGTGATCCTCTGTTGCTCCTGGATCCTGTTCTGCAGAAGTACAAACAAGCTGAAGGAACCACATCCTGTATTTGTGCAATTTAGTATGCCTTCTAAAAGTAATGTCTCACACTTGTGTCTGCTCAATAACATCCTGGTTTTCTCAGACCATTCCTACAGTTTCTCAGGATCATTTTGAATTCTAATCTTGTCCTCCAGTGTACACACAGTTGCTTCCAGCCTAGTGCTGTTTCCAGATTTAATAAGCACACGTTTATTCCATCATCCAGATCATTAATGAAATTATTATATAGTATCAAACCTTGGTCACCCCTGCAGAACACATGGCACCATTTTTCATGTCAACAGTGAGCCATCAATATGTATTCTTCATTATAATAAAAAGTATATATAGGTTCATTATAACCTTATAATTACATACAGACCATGTTTCCAAGACTTGTTTTCAAAATATGTTCAAAGACATTCCTAAAAGATGAGCTGAGAGAGTAATTTAGGCTGGCAGGGTCCTCAGAAAGTGACTTGGTCTAATTCTCTCTTCTCTGACTCCCCAACCCTCAACACTGTGAGGCCTAAAGCAGGGTCAACTTTGAAGTTAGATCCAGCATTGAACTCAGGTTGCTGAGGAACCTTATCCAGTCAAGCTTTTAATATCTCCAGAGTTGAAGATTTTACAGCCCCTCTAGGAATCTTCTTCCAATATTTGGCCACACTCATGGTGGCTTTTTTCCCCTTGTAATTATCAGCAATTTGACCTCCTGCAACTTTTGTTCATTGCGTGTTATATTTTCACTGTGCATATCCAAAAAGTCTGGCTCCATCGACTGTTTCCACCTACTGCATGGTTGAGGACAGCAGTTAACTGTCACCTAAGCCTTCTTTTATTCAAAATGAACAAGACCAGTGCTCTCAGCCTCTCCTTGTGTTTCATGTGTTCTCATTCTCTAACCATCTTTATGGCCTCTGCTGGACTCACTCTGCCGGTTTGTCAATGTCTGCCTTATACTGCAGAGCCCCAAACTTGACACAATTCTCTAAATGTCGTCTTGAAAGTGCCAGCTAGAGGAGAATAAGCACTTCAAGTAACCTGCTGGCTATATTCTTACTAATGCAACCTGATTTGTGTTCAAGCTTGCATTGCTGCAGAAGTGCACTGCTTATTCATGCTTATCTTCTTGTCCTCTAGGTGACCCTAGGTCCTTCTCTACAGATCTGCTTTCTATATAGTCAGCCTATGCCATTACAGTATTCTGTCCCAGGTGCAGGATTTTGCATTTGCCTTTGCGGAATTTCATGAGATGCTCTCAGGTTCCTGAGCACATTCCCCACGTCTACTAATTTAGTTGGCTGAATTAGGGAGTGTAGCTGGCTCAGTCCAAGGTCAGGTCCTTATTGCTAAGAGCTGTTGTGTCACAAAATAGAAGTGAGGACATGCCCCTCTGTTCCCTTGGGAACTGCTTTTCAGCTGAAGCTGTAATGCTGGCTCCTGCCTGTGCTACATCGCAGTTGTGTAGCGACTACATCTGTGCCTGATCTTATACTTTCTTGGTCCTGACCCTGGCCCAGAGCCTCTGGTTTGACTTTGGATCTACCTAACATGGCACTGGACCTGCCTTGTCATTGCAGACTTTTGAGGTGATCACTGGATTTGAGCTGAATCTGTTTGCTGTGTCCAGACCTGATCCTGACCCAGGTTTAATGTCTCAACATTCTGGATCCTTGTTAGTAAGCTCTGTCCCTGCCCACCTTGCTGCCAGTTAATTTTTCCCTTGCAGGGCAGCCAGCACCTGCTGTTCCCTGGCAGGTTCCTGCCAGCCTGTTTCTCTCCATGTTGAGGTCCCTTCAAATGGGAGTCCTCCCTGGGCTGGGAGGGCAGCCCAGCCCTCCACCTTATCAACTGGTCTTTTCAGTGGTATTCCAAAAACTGAGTGCACTCATTCTGGTTTTCATAACAACATTATCAGTGCAAGGGCCTGAGAGCATCCTCCCTTCTGGAGGTCTGGCTTCCTGGGCTCACAGCCAATTTAGGGGTAGTGCAGCTGAGGGCCATCCCCCTTCCTTTGGTGGCCTTGGACAGAGTGATCCCAAACAGCTCTGCAGGAAGGTCTCAGCAAAGGCTGACTCCTTTCTCCTGGGAGCTGTTTTAAGGTGCAGCCCAACAGTTTGGCTCCCACCTGAACTATAGCTCCCATTGCATTGCAGCCACATCTGTGCCTGGTCATGGGCCATGCTTATCCAGACTTAGACCCTGATTTCCTCTCTTGACCTCAGCCGTGTCTCACCAGTATAGACTCGCCTTGCAATCACTGGACAGCATCTGACCCTGGCTAACCACAGTACCTAAATGAGGAAAGTGGGGTCTGGCTGTGGTTGTTACCACCGAGGCCCCTGCCCTGCTGCCTGTGTTGTTGCAGCCAGCTCCTGGCTCCCCATTCCTTGTGGAGGAGAGGGCTTTCACTGCTTCCTTACAATCAGTCCAAATATCCACCTTTGAGGACTGCCACTAAGGATCAGCTGCTGAGTGAGCTTAGAGCTGCTGACCGCTGCCAGCTCTGCATGCACTTTGTAGTCCACCCATCCATTACTTCTTTCCCTCATCTACAAAGATACTATAGGAGATTATGTCAAAACCTTTGCTAAAGCCAAGGTAAACAGCATTCATTGTTCTCCCTTTGTCCACAGAAGGCAATCAAGTTGGTCAGACATGACTTGCTTTGATAAATCCACAGTGACTGTTCCTAATCATGTTCATCTCCTTCATGTACCAGAAAACGATTTCCAGGACTTGTTCCACAATATTTTGGGGGATTAGTGTGAGGCCGACTGGCTGGTTGTTCCTACAATCCTCTTCCTGAACCTTCTTGAAGATGTGTTTTTCCAGGCATCAGGATTTTCCCCTGATTACCATGATCTTTCAAAGATACCAAGCATCCCTGCAAAGACATTGCCCAACTCCCTCAGCTGTACTGGATACATGTGTAAGTCCAGCTTGCCTAAGTTATCATCAGCTCACTTTACCATGGATAGCACTTGACTCCCACATACTCTGCCACTAGACCCAGAGACCTGGAAGAGACCAGGGACTGGGAGCAGACCTTGCCAATAAAGACTGAGGCAAAGAAAGCACTGAGTACTTCAGCATTTTCTACATCCTTTGTCACTAGTCCCTTAAATTATTCAGCAACAGGTCCACATTTTTCTTATTCTTTCTTTACATATAAAAGCTCTTGTGACCCTTCATGTTCTTTCCCAATTTGAATCCCAACTGAGCTTTTGCTTTCCCAATTCCTTCCCTGCACATTTAAATGGTATCTGTAATCCTCCTGGATATATTGTCCCTACTTCCACCTTCTGTACACTTGCTATTTAGCATTTGAGATCAATCAGTAGTTCCCCATTAAGTCAGACTGGCCTTCTACTATATCTGCTTAAGTTACAGCACACCAGAATGGAGCCATTCTCACAATTTGAGGAAGTTGATCCTGAAGATCAATCAGCTTTCCTGGTGTCCTTTGCTCTTCAGGGCAGCCTGTGATGGGATCTTGCCAAGCGAATTCCTGAACAAGCCAAAATCTCCTCTGAGATCAGAGGTCTTTATTCTGCTGCTTGCCTTCATTGATTCTCTCAGGATCTTGAATTCTCATCATCACATGGTCACTGCAGCCAAAGCTTCCATTGGTATTCATATCAACCAGTCTTTCCTTACTTGTTAGAAGATTCAGCAGATTACCTTTGTAGTTAATTTCCTCTATCACGTGTGCCAAAAGACTATCCTCAGTGGACTCCATAAAACTCTTGGATTGCTTACACACCACTAAGCTACCCTTCTAGCAGATATTGGAATGGTTAAAGACCACCCCCTGCCATGATAAACTGGGCCTGCAATCATGAGGCTTCTTTCTGTTGTTCAAAGAACACTTTGTCCACCTCCTATTCTTGAGGTAGTCAGTAATAGACACTTACCAAGCTTCCCTATATTGACTTCCCCTGTTGTTTTGCCTGCCACCTTTTCCATAACAATGTTCTGTGCATTACAGCCTTTTCTCTGTAGTAAAGAGCCCCTCCTCCTTGCCTTGCAGCCTGTGGTTCCTAAATAGTCTGTATCCATCCACTGCACTTCTCCAGCAACATCTCTCTACACCTCTGTGATTCCAGTGAGATCATAAATCTGTGACCACAGCTCTGTGACTGCCAATGGACTATTCCTTCTGTTCATTTCCAGTCCTGTGTTGGGAAGTTGAGAAGTTTCCCATCCCACTGCATCTGCAGTTGTGCTGCTTTCTCAGGGGAAGAGTGAACCTACTCCATCATACTGTCCACCACACCCTTCTTCTCTGTCCTCCTTCCTTTGCCTTCTCTTCAAGCTTTGGGCATTATCCCCTGACTAAAGTCTAAAGCCCTCTTCATGTGTTAAGTCTGTTGACATAGATGCCACATCTTGGCTGATAGACACTACCTCTCTGTAGCTGTCTTTATTCCTCAAGAGAGTACTGTTGTCATAAAAGCCAAAACACAGCTCAAAAACCAACTGCTCAGTCAACTGCTGATCCACAGCGTATTTCCACTCCTACCCTAGTCTATCTGGGCTTCTGTGCCCTTCCACCTAGGTCACAGAACCGTGGAGCCTCCCTTGACAATGTTGGTGCTCACAAGGATGATAGAGGTAATGGTCTGAGGGCTGGGAAAGCCTTGGCAATCTCTTTACAACATCCTATATCAAAGCCCCTGGAAAAAAAACCCTCAAATATGGCAAGCCTGATCAGCTGCCTGGTAGCTATGTCTCACTGCAGAAAGTGGTCTCTAACCACTGCAGCCTCTTGGTGCCTCCTAAAGTCACCTTTTCAACATATGGATCAGTTTCATCCCTTCATGGAACTTGTTCTTCTTCCCCTGTTTCAAGTGTCCTCCAGTTGCATGTGTGTGGTAATAGAAAGAGCCTTCTTTTTGTTGATGGAAGTCACAAGTATTTCCAGCCACCACCCACTCAAATGTAGCTTCTGTCTGACCTCTGAAAAAATCTTCATGAAGAACTTGTAGATTTCCTCCCATTCACTCCTCCAACACTATGCAGACTGTTCATCTTCCTTGGCACTTTCACCTAGTGGTTCAGTGATGTGAGTAGAGCACACCTCATACAGATGCAGACACCATCACTTCCAGCTGAGTTTTGGAGAGAAGCAGCAGGCGCTCTCTGCAGTCTGAGACCTGGATGGGTAAGTCCTCTTTCAGGAGCTTCATCTGTCAAGACTTCTGTGCCAGGAGCAGTCAGTCTGGATGCTGCTTGGGAGCACGTGTTGTGGTATGCCAACATCATCACTGTTCTGACTCTTGCAGACCGGTGCAGTTTCAGAAAGAGACTGCAAGATCCTTTGGTTTCCCTCTGGTGTGAACTGCTTCATTGACTGCAGAGTTCCTGTTTTTATATCATTTGTGGTATTCCTGGTCAATGTAACTCCCTAGGACCTGGTTAAATAAGAATCATGATACAACCCTGTTTCCCTCCCATACACACTAGATGTTTACCTTTCTGGCAGGCAACTTCTAATATAATTTTTTTGGCTGCTGGCTATGATACATCCCCTGTGTGAATGCTAAATTAGTTTTTTGTAAATTACTCCTACATATAGGTGACGGGAAGAAAATCCCACAAGTCTTGGGTGGTTTATGTTTGTCCATAAAACAGGTACATCAGAGGAAGAAGTTTTGAAAAATTCTTCAGCAGATACATTCCCAGCTGAAGTTCTTTAAAGGATTTGGTTAGTACTCTTTAGTCTTTAGGGTCTTCCTAGGACTGCAATAGAAAAGACAGAGAGAAATGGGGTGGAAGGTTGATAGGGTAGACTGAGCTTCACTGAAGCAATTTGCACATTTCTGTAATGTGACAAATTTGTCTTCACTTTCACAGTTATATATAATTTTCTTGATAAATATATACATTTTTCGGCAATCTTTTTATAAAAATACAAGTTTTTTATATGTGAAAGGCCATGAATAACATTTATTTACCAAGATACCCAGTGAACAAGGGAAAGTCCCCAGGAAAACCAAACCTTCCAAAATGTGTCTCATAAGGGCTGTAAAAGTTATTACAAGGTATTCTAATGTATCATTTGAAAATTAGTAGGTGATCAAGCAATTACGCTGTCATAATATGTAAACACAAGGGAGCAGTTATAGTTGCACGGGAAAACTTAATTTTGGCATTTCTGGGCTGCAGGATTGTCCTTTCTACACCTTTTAAAATTTTTTTCTTGAGTAAATGGAAGGTGGTTTTTAAGAATACATTAATAAAACTTATTCTACATAGAACTGTATCAACTTTTTTTTTTTTTTACATTGAAATAATTTCAATTTATTTCTATTTATACTAATAGGATGGAGTATGGCATCAAGCTATTTTCCCTACATGTTATACAGACCTGGCAAGTAATAACTAAATTGCAATGTTTGAACAGTGCTAATGTTATATTTGATCAGAACTGTCAGTCTCACTGTGTCTTGTACACATTGCATCTCAAAGTTTTGCATGTTTAAAAAAAGGGCTCATGAAGACTCACAGCTTTGACTTATTTTCTTGGGCAGCTATTGTGTTTTTATTAACCTCAACAGAGTTCAATTACTTGCAGTTTCCAACTTCAGGTACACAAATCAGTGCTACCTTTAATTTCTTTACAGATAGCTTCCAAGGCATTTAGGTTTGATGTAGGTGTGATGGAAACAAGACAGCCTTTACTTCAGCTTTTAACTTTAGTGTTGAGTATGTATAAAGGTTATGTAAATAATTTCACCTTTCACAGAGTTTTTCTCCACTGTTTAGCGGAAGAGCCCAACAGATCTTATTATAGCATCATATTTCCTTTTTTTTTTTTTTTAAGTTTTAAAGATTCTTCATATTTTCTCTACCCATGACAGCTTTCTTTGCACATAACTTTATCTGTGAGAGCTGTTATCACCATAACTGGGCTGTCTAACCTTTATCTTTATTTTTTTTCCAGAGGTAAGCAAAATTATAAGTAAGGTATCTTACATCATACCTCTTTTTTTTTGTGTGTGTGTGTTTTCCCCCAGAATTTTGTCATTATTTGTTTTTAAGATGCTTTGAAAGTTTAGATAGTTTCTGTTCACTACCTACTACAGAGTATTGTGGTTGCTTATATTCTGGGTAGGCTCATTTGGAGTTATTTTTAGTCTCCTGAAATCAAGTTTTAGGAAGCTCATCCTGAGAAAGCTTTCTTTTCAAACATAGTTGGTTAAGTTTTTGAATGGTTTGCACTGTTGATTGGACTTTCATTCTTGCATTTAAAAGCAAAATTAGAGTCATTACCTTACAAGCTTCTGGCTAAATGTTTATTTAGCAAAACTGATAAAATCCCATTTTTGTTTGCTGGTTATCCAAGGCACTCTGATAAACATTTTATATTTACTGCCTGTTTGCTCTGCCTTCTGCCCTCAGACCAGTGTCCTCTCAATATAATTTTGTTTCAGTGTCCATTTTTATTCTCAGCACAAGTACTCCATAGCAGAACAGATACCTTTATCTAGTCTTTTTTTTCCCTGTCTCTGATTGACCAGTTCCACTGACAGATTTTGTGTTGCTGTCTGCCTGCTATTAAATCTACTGATTACAGAAGTACGGTTTGGATTATCTGTGGGCTCTGTCTCTCTGTAGAGCAAAGGAATCACCTAATAAAGCCTGCCTTGGAAGATTTAAATGAGGTGATTTTTTTTTTTTTTAAGCAACTACCCCTGTATGTAATTGCCTCCAGAGGTGGCAAGTGTTCTCATATCCTGTGTGAAGAACAGCTTAGAGCTGGCCAATATGAAACAGTGACTAAAAGAGTGTGTTTGAATAAGAACTTAAATCAGGTAATCATCTCCATTGACCATGAAGGTCTCTTCAGCAGCTTTGGGGCTCCTCCTTCCTTGGGAGTTTAATTCTCTTTGAACTGGAAAGTCAAGCTCTTCTGTTTTCTTCCCTCCCATCCAGTTTGCACTTCTTTCTGTATAAAGGTCTGATAGAAAGATAAATATTGTCCCAGTACTTTGTCATTCCAACATGGTGGCTGGTGCAGTATCCTTGCAACTGGAACAAAGGGTTCATAACTGCTCAGATTAAGAGATTTACATATCCTGTATATATATATATATGTGTGTGTGTGTGTGTATAAGTAGGTTATTAGGAGCAAACTGAGTAGCACCAGCACAACTTCATAGGATATAAAAAGCAGTTTCCACTGTATCCTTTGGCCTCTGATATTAAATGAACTCAATCCTACCTGTTAAGGACGGGAGCAATCTTCAGTGTACCACCTCGAAGACTGGACTCATTCAGGTGTTTAGATGGTGTTAACTTGTGTGTTATATAGGTCTATAAGCTTCAATATGAGGTTTAGGTGTGCAGCAGCTGCAGATGAAATATTGACCTCAGAGCCAGAAAATGGTCACTGGCTCATTTTATGAAACAGTATGTAAAATAGATACACTTGATATATAGTATCTTGTACAGAGTACAAATACCACTTGTTCCCTAAGAAGATGGCATCACAGTTGAAAGTATTTGTCAGTTTCAAGGTGTAATTCAAAAGTCCCAGCTACTGTCAGATAATCCAAGCATTGCAGCTTTTTAAAAAATCATTCTGCAGAAATAATGTTCAAGAAGTTATTTCACAACATGAAATCGGTATTTCCATGTTCTCTTCTAATCTTCTGCTCTCCAACTCTCCCATAATTACACTGTAGCATACAAACAATTTATAGAGACTGTGGTGTGTATACTCTATACCAATAGACAGAGCACTGCCTTTCATTCAGTAGCTGATCAAAGTTTATTTATCAAGGTAGCTTAAAGGACTGAAATTTCTGCTTGTACTTCTTATGCTACTTGTTGAGTTCCCAGTCTAGTAGATCCTCAGAACCTGTTTTATTCATCACTTTTTCTTGAAGATTGCTTTTCTTGTGGCTTAGTTGCTGGAGAGTAAAGTAATTCATGAGCTCATACTGGCCCCTTCTAGACAGGTTTACATGTAGGTTCTCCACTGCAGCTGTTTTACCCTCAAATGAACATATCCCTTCCTCAGTTTCTTTTCCTAGATGTCCTTTACAAGCCAATGCACAGCTTTGCATCCTGGATAAATTTATACTGATTTTCTTCTTCCTGGATAGGTCTGGATTAGACCCACAATTACTTTTCCACCAAAACTGGTTTTGATATTTTCAGAATAGCAGGTACCTCCAAAGAGTCTGAGTGGGTTTCAAACAACAAATGTACATCGCACATTTTAAAGGTGAAGTACCTCTTAGAATGTATGACAATTTATATGGACTGAGCTCACATAACCTCTGCTGAAGTCTTTCTGAAAACTGATTTAAATTTGTAACTACAAAATCGTGTTCAATCTGTACTTTGATACCACATTGTGCTGTTGTGTAATAGTTTATTAGATACCTAAGATCTGATAGATAACTCTTTCTGTTGATACTATGGTAGGCTTCATACTGATCTCCACACATAAAACACAGCTTGCAACTCACCAAGTTTCTACTATTTTAACAAATGAATAATCCTATTCATATTATTGTAGTTAAGCATCTCAAACCTGTCTTCTGGCTTGACAAATTTGGAGTCCTGACAATGAGCTGTCTTTATTACTGAGTAAAATGGGAAGCTCATAATTTTGCCATGCCTTTTAGTTTATTAGAAAGCAATTAGCGATCTCATAATTGGCCCAAACCATAGACCTCAGACCAAAGTTGACTTGAGTGAACCTAGAAGTTGACTTATGAGTGAACCTCCTAACCGACATCATATCAGCATGAAATATGACCATGGTAACATCCTCTGAAATCTATAGATAAAGAATATATATTTTTGGACCCCAAGCCAGCTGTTTCCTAGAAGACAGGAACTCCTCAGATGCGCCTGGGATCCTGTCCAGATCTGTGATACGCCCGAGTGAACTGAAGCCAGTCTACCAGATGTTTCCGTTCTTTTTCATATGATTTGTTCATTAAACTTTATAAAAGCAGGGCCCTCTCACAGTGAAGATGGAGACCTCACCTACAAGTGGATGCACTGCATGGGAGTGATTCTCCGATCCTTCACTGAGACGGGGCTCCCCAGCTGAAGCACGGATCTGGATGATGGTAAAGTACTAGGACACTTGGTGATGTATCTTAATCACTTCAGCTAACTTTATGTAGTAATGATCTGTTGCATTACCTTGCTTATTCATTCTGCTGCTTTAAACTAAAGTAAAATAAACTTATCTTGTTAACTTGGTGTCTGTGTCCTTTCTGTTGACCCTGTCAACTGACAAAACAACCAGTTACTGCAAGGTGAGTAATTACTTGCCTTTTCAAGCTTTATTAGGCATATCTTGATATTATTCTCTAAATAGCTATCAGAAATAAATTTAAGGACAGATTTTCAAGTATCGCCTATGTCTGAGTCACAATTATTCATGATAATGCTTTTGGTGGTTTACTTGTCTAGGCACAACACAATTCATGAAGGAATGTAAAGAAAAACAAATCCCTTAAATGCAGTTTTCCACCAGAATGGACAGAATTCTTCATTGCCATTAAAGTGCTGAAAATTCTTCCTGGAATAAAAAGGACTATATTAATTTTCAACATCTGTTTTGCTTGTACATATTTGTTCCTGTGATTTTTTTTTCAGATTTATGACTCTAAGTTATCATACAATCCAAATGTTAATGTGGTTTGCAGAAACGAGTACCATTATATGGTTTTATATACATTGCAAAAAACATGTTTTATATTATTTGCTAATATCTGTTTTATTTATAAGAATCATAATAAAAATATGATTCTGAACCACTGAAATTGTGCATGCGGCTACATAATGTTTTACTGTCAGTGTTACTGTTATTGATAAATTCACCCTTTGTTTACAGTTTTCATAGTGTCTGATTACAGTTTTTGTTCTTGGACCAGATTTCAGGATAGCCAAAATAAACTTGCTTTTCCCTTAATAGAATAAAGTAGATGCAATGGGATCCTGATTCGAACTACAGTTTCTTATTACTAAAAAATAATACTCATTTTAAACCATACAATTTTAGTCAAATTGCAAAACAAATGATGCACTGGTACAATGAGACAAGTAATCCTGTGAAAACAGGATTTCTCATTTCTGCAGCCTGCTGTGGGAATACCACCCTTAATGAATCCGGAAGAAAACAGGAGGACTTATGTGACTGAGAATTTCTGCTATATCATCACTGTTGTTTTCTTATATTAAAATTGAAGGTATGGAGGAAAATAAAAATAGATCAGTCTTTATGTTTAGATTTTATGTTGGCAATTGTGCTGTAAAAGCCTATGTATAGTCTGGTCCTAATGAAAACTGGGTGGTGGTGCTTATCACCTAAATATTCTTATTTATAGCTAATAGTGACTGTAACTCTTTGTAATGTAAGAGGCTGAGTATTAGGTTAATACAAACCTCGACAGGATTTCTCCTTTTGTCCATCTTTAAAAAGCAAATATTGTCTGATAAAAATGTGAAAAGAGCATCCCTGTATTACTACCCCTCCCCCAACTTTATCCTCTCTTCCATTAAGAGTTTGATTCTTCATTCATATAAGTCCTCATTTCAATGTGATGCCACTGAAATCAATGTCATAACATGTATTGCTGTGGATGAGAAGCTGGTCCAAGAGTTTTTCTACGGTAATCTGATAATACAAATGTAATTAAGTGTTAAAGAATCTTGAGGTGTCTACAGTGTAAACATTAATTATTGATCACCTGCTGATTTAATTTATGATCATAAATATATTCTAAGGCAGTGTCTTGAACTTAGGTAGCACACTGACATAAAAAAGAAAAGTGGGATTGAAGTCTCAGAGTGACACTACAGTGGATATTCTCAGACCAGATCATTTATAACAACAGGAAGAAAATTCCATCATCAGCAACTGCAGCATTAGGAGCGGCACAACAGCCCCTTTTTACCTCTTCATTTTGCAAACCCCAGTAATGTATATTTTTTTCCTTTTCAATGTTCATACTATCGTGACAATTTTTAACAAAGTGGAAAATCGGTGGGTGATAGTGACAGCTTTCTGTTCATCAGGTACTATACTAAATAAGTAATGAATGCATTTATTCATTGAATTACTAAGCTACTTCAGCGAGTCTAGCAGAGTGTAAATGTTTCAGAGGCAAAAATGGTAAGTTAAACTTGAACAGTAAGCTAGGAATTCTAGAAAACTCAACATACTCAAAATATATATGAACACAATCTTTTTAGAACAGTTTGTTATTTCTTCCACCAAGAACAAATTCCTCCAAACGAAGCCTTCAAAGGATTAGATTTAAAATAAAATTTGCTGAAATGAATGATGAATTTCCCTCAAAGTGAAAACAGAAAAACAAGGAAATATGTTAAAACAACATTCACACCCAAAAGATGAATCTTCAAGTATTAGCCTGTAACTATATATTTAGTGCATACCTGGAAATACTCTTTTTTTTTTAGCGCCAACTTTCTAAGTCTATATTGGAAAATAACTTACCATTAGCTATAATAAACCTCTCACAATTTTATTATCTACACATAATATACAAAGAAATGACAGAAAATGTAGGTGATGTGTCTTTTGGTTTTCTAAAGATAGAGCTTCAAATATTGCACACATACAAACATCCAGGGTTACCTTGTGTACACATAAGAGATGGGATCTCTCTAGTCTGACTTTGGATATCTAAATCTTATTCAGCCAAGGATGCAGTCTGACAAGCTGTCTGACAGGCTGAAATAGGTCCTAACTTCACTGTACGATTTTCCCTCCGTACTGTCCACTGTTTGTTTGTGGGTCAGTTATGACTGCTGTTAAGCTAAAACTACTGTTGAAATCAGCATTCATCAAATAATGGTTCATCTCAAAGGTAGTCACCCCATGCTGGTTCTGTAGTCAGCAAGAACACCCAGAAGACTATTTGTTAGCTCTAGTTTAGAGTTATGACTTGTTCATTGCAGGTGTCTGTGTCCATGGCCTAGGGTGCATTCAGCTGAGCAGGTCATTCTGGGACAGCTTAGTCTAAGTTAGAGGTGCGTGTTTCTAGCTTTTCTTTGCACTCCCACCTGCACCTTCCTTCTTCTTCCTTATGCTTTTCTGATTGTCTGATGAGATGGTTTAAACTATGATGACCACACTTTTATACAGTTAAGCTTTAGACGCCCAAATAAAATTAGATCACTCTCAGTACCAGTTTCTAAGAAAAATCTTATTTAAGACCTCACCTTTAGTACAGAATCAAATGTATTCTTATATTAGATGATAATGTATGAGTGATATAAGAAGTTGCCTCAATTAAATTTCCAGTTATTTTGTGCACGCTTGGGAAATTCTAATTGCTGGTGTCTTAGTCTGTGCTTCTGCCTCTGTGCCTAGGGTCAAGATTTAAAGAGGAGAGGAAATAACAATAGGGGAAAAGAATTGAATCAGGGTTCTGAGAAATCTTGACCCATCAATGTCCATGGGTAAAAGCAGGATGCCTCTGAGGATGCAGAGGATAGTAACTTTATCAACTCTGAATGGTCATGGAGATTGGGGCAGAGAAGTTCCTGATGACTGAAGAAAAGCAGATGCCCTGTCCTCAAAAATGGAGAACTTCAGGCTGCTCCCTGAGAAAATTGTGAAGCAAGCCTGCTTGAAAGCCACTTCTCTGTGTATGGAGAAAAATGAGGTAATTCAAATAGTCAGCATGGTCTTGCTGTGGGTAAATCCCTGAGCAACTTTCTCTGAATTCAGTGTTGACTTTGCTCTGAGCAGAAAGTTGGACTGGAGATGTCCCAGGGTCACTTCCGCCTGAATGATTCTTTGTCTTATTGACAGTGACTGTACTTCAGGGGAGGAGGGTGATAAATGGGAATAGTAACTTTCAGCTGAGGAATTCTGATTCTTTATCCTATCTGATCCTACTTGCATGAACAAAATGAGGAAGCACTTTAAAAATTCAGGAAACTTACATGTGACTTTGTCTTAGTTCGATATTTACAAAGCCATAAGTAATGTCAGTTTAGTGAGTGTTTCCAATAAATACTTTGTTATATTCACACCTTAGGAAGAGAATACAGTGCAAAATTACACTTCATGTTGACTAACTTCTGTGTGGTTTGGTTTGACTGTCTTTAAGCTACTTCAAGGCAGTTTGCAAAAATTTCTACTTACAAATTAAATTAGCTACAGGAATAACATTTGCTAAGAATAAGGCAAAGGTGAAAAATTTTGAAAGATTGTTACTATTATGTGGTAGTTTTTGTTGACAACAATTATGCTGTAGTTGCTGTGCTTACACTGTGTAATTTTCTTTTTCTTCCCCCATAAATTTGTTTTCATCAGAAAAAAAAAAATAGATCAGATAAGATAGCAGAACAGCTATTTATGTGAATAGGAAGTTTTATAATCTTCACATTCTAGTTCAGACCTTATTCACAGTTTACTAAACTGATGAAAATTAAGTTTAAAAAAATGCTGAAGTCATCTTAAGGGCTTGTCTATGCCTATATGTCCAAAAGATGGCTTGTTAGGCAATTAAATCTATATTTAGGTAACTATGAGTGAAAATCATCAAAGTCATCTAACCTAGCTTCATGCATCTAGAAACTGAACCTCTAAGACCTGGCTATTCATTGTCTTTTCTGCTCATAATCACATGAGAGAAACACACTTTTGTTGGGGGTGGAATATGTAAGTTCCCTTCACAGAATCACAGAATGGCTAAGTTTGGAAGGGACCTCTGGAAATAATCTGGTTCAATACCCATGCTCAAACGGGGCCACTTAGAGCTAATTGACCAGCACCCTGTCCAGATGGCTTTTGAGTACTTCCAAGGAGGGAGACTCCACAATCTCCCTGGAAAACCTGTGCCAGTGCTCAGTCACCCTCACAGTGAAAAAGTGTTTCCTTGTATCCAGAGGAAACCTCTTGTGTTTCACTTTTTGCTTATTGCCTGTGGTCCTGTCACTGGGCACCACTGAATAGACCCTGGCTCCATCTTCTTTACACCATCCCTTCAGGCATTTATATATACATTAATACAATCCCCCATGAGTCTTCTATTCTTCAGGTTGAACAGCCCCAGCTCTTTCAGCTTTTCCTTATATGTCAGTTGCTCCGGTCCCTTGGTCATCTTTGTGGCCCTTTGCTGGACTCTCCAGTATGTCCATGTCTCTTGTACTTGGGAACCCAGAACTGGACAAAGTACTCCATGTGTGTCCTAACCAATGCTCAGTAGACAGGCAACCTGCTGGCAACGCTCCTCCTAATGGAGCCCAGGATACCATTCACATTTTCAGCAAAGGCACATTGCTGGCTCATGTCCATCTTGGTGTCCATCAGGAACCCCAGGTCTTTTTCTGCCAAGCTGCTTTCCAGCCAGGTGGCCCCCAGTGCTTAGGATTGCTCCTCCCCAGGTGCAGGGATTTGTACTTTTCATTGTTTAACATCTTAAGGTTCCTGTTGGCACATTTCTCCAGATTGTCAATGTCTCTCTGCACAACCCTCTGATGTACCAGCCACTCCTCTCAGCTTGGTGTCGTCTGCAGTCTTGCTGAAGGCACACTCTGCCCCATCATCCAGATCATTAATGACATTGTCAAGGATCCGTAGATGCCTCAGGATGAATTGTTCTGCTTGCTGCAGGTAACTATTTCTGTCCATTAGCTATGGAGAACTCTGTGGTTACTAGCTCTGACTTAGGTATCTAAATTAGTTAGCTTAATTAGCTCGGATGCTAAAGCAAGAACAGATTACTCTGACCTGAAGCAAACAATCTGGATTTTAGAGAGGTAGACCATTGTGACCTCTCAATGGCTGAACATGTTAAACAACTTTGAATTGTCAGGTTAAGAGATGCCTAATAACATGAATGAACTATTCATGATTTATTTGTTCTCACTGTTCAGTCATGTTCTTTTTGCACAGCTTTCCTTTTTCACCAAGTTAGAATCTTTTGGAACAACTTCAGCTATTCCCTGTATTTACACTTTTCTGTATTTTCTGAATGCTATTACATTTCCACTTCTTCACTACTTGCAGAAAAAGTCACATTTCAACAAAATGCTATCATACCATCTTCTTAATAATTTGTTTTTCACTTCTGAAGTCTTGCAATTTTATTAAAATCTCTGTAGTGTTAAGATTAGAATGAATTATTCTAGCTGATGTCATGGCAGTGCCAAATGCAAAGAAAGATCATCCTTCTTTTTGTATGTGGTGTCTATATTCAGTGTCAAGACTCATTGCTAATGCCAAGTTAAGGTTCCCTGGTCTTATGCCCTTCTAGAGTACAGCAAAATCAAAACTTTAGATAACAAAAAAAATACAGAGTTAAGATACAGAAAAATGCAAATTTATTTTTTCTTTCCATTCAATGCCAAAAATACGTACAATACTTGAATTTTGGGGGTTTTTGCAGGTAGTAGAGGGAATTGGGGGAATACCATAAGACAAAGGAGGACCTCTAATACCCTGATTTCACTTGTCCTCTTCATGCTTTGCTAACTGTTCTCGCTAATATCATTTGGGCCAGAAAACTGTCACGTTCCTCTACTGCTAAAAGGTTTAAGACTCAACCAATGATCAGTTCCACCTAACTTTAGAGACTTAACTGAGTTATCTAGTCTAGAAGCTGAGTGTCCATACATCCCTCTATAATCCACAAAGAGTGAAATAGCTATTGAAGTTCTGGGACACCCTTTGCAAATAACTCTCTTTGTTGACTAGAGGCATTTTAGGGTCATGGTACACTACCATGCACTTAGAATTCCAGATAAAAATCCAATGATCAGTGAGATGGATCTAGGTCTTACTGCTGAAAGCAGATAGACTGTATCATAGAAAAAGGAAGGACAGCTACGTTAGTACTTTTGACATTGATTTTCCAGGAGGACTAGAGAAAGAATATTTTTTTTTTATAAAAAATAAGATTAATTAAAGCTTTTGGTTGGTTAAACTAACTTTAAATGCAAGACACATGATCTTCTATTCATCCCTTCTACCATCTTCAGTATTTTGTCATACAGAAGGCCAGGGTGCATCTACTTCATATGAAGTAGCAACATATTCACCCATTACAGATTGTGTATGTTGTCTTCACTGTTTGATCTTGGTTAGTCTGTTATTTTGTTTTAAGAAGAAATTGAGTGGGTCAGGTAGGATGCTTTGAAGGGAGATTACATCTTTCCTGAAGAGCAGCTGAGCATCCTAGAAAGTAAATGTTGAAGACTTCTGAGTGTTGCAAGGACAAGAGGGAAGGAAAAGAGTAATAGGAAGAAGCTGCACACCATAAATTCAGTAATAAAGAATGATGTGAAGAGCAGAATAATAGTTACACCTCTTGACTCAGAGCACCAGTAACATAGGTTTAAGGGCAGCTCCTTGAATCCATGTGTTCCTGTGATAACTTTCTCATTTGCCTTGCCATGCCCATGACATTTCACCTTTTTGGTACATGTATGTTTCTTGTAAGAGTTAAAGAATTAATCTAACAAGCTGATCTTTTAAAGATACTTTCCTTTTTGCTTTTCTGAATTATAGTTGAGATATTGTTGAATATAAATGCAGTTATGTAGAATTTATCCTCCTGTTATATGGGAATTTTAGTTTAATGCATAAAAAATTATAAGCTTGCCCACTCTTTATTTGCACTATACTACTACCAAAGAGGATGTAGGTGCCCTGAATGACAGATCAGTTAGGGATAGTCTTTGCTTCCTTGTTCCTGATAATCAAGAAAAACTTGTTTCTGTGGGAGCAGAATGCTGAAACTAAAAACACATGGTATCTTGTTTTTCTTCAGAAATTAAATTTACCAAAAAAACACCAACATACTCTGTTTGTAGCTTCTTAAGATATCTAGTAGGGTCCACACATCATAAATTCTGTCAAATGTGTAAACCTGATGAAGTAAGCATGAATTGTAAAGGGTTGTCTTTGTTGGTGAGGCTCCAGCAAGGAGTACCCTCCAACAGCCCAGCATTACCTGGGGACTTCAGAGGGACAGTGTTCACCTACCGCCATCCACTGAAGAGCCAGAAGAGCTGAAGAGAATGGATTTTGCTAAAGCAGGCCCCATCTGCATGCCTGACTGTGTTGGTTTAGGCCCTGCTGGGACTGGAGAGCACGTTGCCATTGTCCCTCCCCCACCCTCAGCCGGACAGGCTGGAAGTGAGGCACAAACCCCGGGTTAAAATAAGAAGAAATTTAATACAACAGTGTGATAAAAAAATCTGAACAACAACAGTAGCAATGATAACAACAATAAACCCCAATAACAGTGAATGAGACAAAAGATATACAGAGAAAGACCGCAATGGTTACAGACAGCTTGCTCGCATGCTCCCTGTGACCCAAAACAGAAAGAAAAAAAGTTCCTGTGCTCCCGTGCCCGGACCTGATGCCAGCATGGTATGAATAAGCTGGAGATCCCTTCCCCCTCTCTCTCTTAACCCTATACCAGGTGAACCAGGACACTGACTTTTTTTTTTTTTCCTTCTTAAAAGGAACAAACCCAGTTATCTTTTTTTTTTCATGCTTAAGTGAATACAATACTGTTATCTGAACAAATGTAGGCTAGCAAATTATGTCCATGTCCATTATGTCCTGAGTAGGGGTTATCTCCACATGTCAAGGTGGCCCTAAAGAGATCTCCGAAGTTTTGTTTATCTGACAAGAGAAGGACTGTCCAAGGTTTTCTGTTCACACCAAGAATTCTAAGACCATGTGTATTGTGGGTCCCTCCCATAAAGAGAGGATGACAGCAGGGGCTTCTTGTTTAGGAGTGTGACAGCAGAGATGTCAGCACAACAAACATGAGTAGTAAAACAACAATTCAAAGTAAAAAAAATAAATAAATAAAGCCTGCAATATTCATTCTTCGGTGAGACTTCATTTGTGATGAAAACAGTGTTGATAACACATCAGTGTTTTCGTTATTGCTGAGCAGTGCCTCTACAGTGTCAAGATCTTTTCTGCTTTTCAGGCTACCCTGCTAATGAGCAGGTTGGGGGTGCAACAGAAGTTGGGAGGGGACACAGCAGGACAGCTGACTCCAACTGACCAAAGGGATATTCCATAACATATGATGGCATGCTCATCAATGAAAGCTGGGGGAAGAAGGAGGAAGGAGGGTGACATCTGAAGGTCTGATGTTTATCTTCCCAAGTAACTGTTATGAGTGGTGGATCCCTGCTTTCCTGAAAATGACTAAATACCTGCCTGCCTAAGAGAAGTATTTTGCTTTGCTTGCACACACAGCTTTTGCTTTATCTATTAAACTGTCTTTATCTCAACCCATGACTCTTCTCACTTTAACTCTTCCAATTCTCTCTCCCATCCCACTGTTGGAGGGTGAGTGAACAGCTATGTGGTGCTTAGCTGCTGGTTGTGGTTAAATCAAGTTGGGAGGGAGTGTTGATGTGCTCGAGGGTAGGGAGGCTCTGCAGAGAGACCTGGACAGGCTGGAGCCATGGGCTGAGCCCAACTGGAGGAGTTTCAATAAGGCCAAAGGCCGGGGGCCGCCGTTGGGCCACAACAACCCCCAGCGGCGCTACAGGCTTGGGGAGGAGTGGCTGGAGAGCTGCCAGTCAGAGAGGGACCTGGGAGTGTTGATTGACAGCCAGCTGAACAGGAGCCAGCAGTGTGCCCAGGTGGCCAAGAAGGCCAATAGCATCCTGGCTTGTGTCAGCAATAGCATGGCCAGCAGGGACAGGGAAGGGATCTGACCCCTGTACATGGCACTGGTGAGGCCGCCCCTCGATTCCTGTGTTCAGTTTTGGTCCCCTCACTACAAAAAGGACATTGAATGACTCGAGCGTGTCCAGAGAAGGGCAACGAAGCTGGTGCAGGGTCTGGAGCACAGGTCGTATGAGGAGCCGCTGTGGGAACTGGGGGTGTTTAGTCTGGAGAAGAGGAGGCTGAGGGGAGACCTCATTGCCCTCTACAGCTCCCTGAAAGGAGGCTGCAGAGAGCTGGGGATGAGTCTCTTTAACCAAGTAATCGATAGGACAAGAGATAATGGTCTCAAATTGTAGCCAAGGAAGGTTTAGACTAGATGTTCAGGAAGCATTTCTTTCCAGAGGGGTTATTGGGCGTTGGAATGGGCTGCCCAGGGAGGTGGTAGAGTCCCCATCCCTGGAGGTGTTTAAGAGTAGGGTGGACATAGCGCTGAGGGATATGATGTAGCTGGGGACTGTCAGTGCTAGGTTAACGGTTGGACTAGATGATCTTCAAGGTGTCTTCAACCTAGATGATTCTATGTAATCATGACAAATGCGTAAGAAAGTAAGAGGTTTTCATCAATAGCAGAACCCCAATACTGTACCAACCTACTTGTTTATCTTATTGCAAAATTTGTATCCATAGAAGACAATGCAAGGCAATGCTTGGACGTGGGTACTACAGTAGTATGAGGAATTTAAATCTGGATTTCAGTTTCATCTATTTACTTTCAACTCAATTCATATCCTTGATCTGTGTCCACTGTTGTTCTATAATTAATATAAAATTCTAGAATGGCTGGAAAACAACATAAAATGTGTTAAATGCAATTGATTATGTTCGATGAATTATAAAATAGTCTTAAACAACAAATTTTATATTTATTTGGTATTGAATTGGATAAACTCAGTATTGTATTGATTTGGTAGAGTGCAGACTAAATGCGTTTGTGTTTTAAATGTTGCCAGAGACACCAATTAAGAGATATACTGTCATAATAGGTACTGTGCAAATATTGCTTCATAGAATAACTGTTTTTTATTTGGAAGAGAAAATTCTAGTATCCTTTATAGCTGCACAGTCTTGAACATAAATGGAAAGGAACTTAGGCACATTGGGAGTTCTGTGTGACATCAGAACCAGATTTAGCTCTTGAGACCTTGGAATGTAAAATGAAACTTGGAACTATCTATGCTTCATTTGAAGTATAAAACACCTTTTAAAATGTAAACCACCTTCTTAATTATAAAATTACATTCCATTGATCTAAATTTTGTAGATAAACTGGTACAAATGGCAGGTTTTTTCCTTCTTTACCCACTTCATTTAGATTTTCTTGCATGTAAAACTGGTATTTGACGTGTTTACTGAATATTGAGCCAATATGGGCAACTAATTTGCAATTTATACCATGCTACCTATAATTCCTAAACATCCTGTGCATGTGTATATCATTATCTATTTCTATGACTGCTTATTCTGTGTGTGAAATTTTAGAGTACTGAATGTAATATCCCTGCCTTAATTTGGTCCTTGCAATTTATTACGTATGGCATTATTTTTTTTATATATCCCTCATTAATTCTCTTACATTCCCTTGCATTATATGTAGAAACAGCCTGTGAAATTTCTATTATTGAGAATTCATCCATGCTTTTAGAGATTGAAGTCAGGGATGGACCCATGTACCAGTTTATTGAATGGAATGGAATAGAATAGAATAGAAGAATAGAATAGAATAGAATAGAATAGAATAGAATAGAATAGAATAGAATAGAATAGAATAGAATAGAATAGAATAGAATAGAATAGAATAGAATGAATAGTAGAATATTTCAATTGGAAGGGACCTACAACAATCATCTAATCCAACTGCCTTACCACTTCAGGAGTGACAAAAAGTTAAAGAATGTTATTAAGGGCATTGTCCAAATGCATGTGAAACACTGACAGGTTTTGGGTGTCAACACCTCTCTAGGAAGCCTGTTCCAGTGTCTGACCACCTTCTTGGTAAAGAAATGTTTCCTAATGTCAAGTCTGAACCTCCCCTGGATGGGGGACTGGGCACAGCTGGGCTCCCTGGATGGGGAGCTGGGCACAGCTTTGAACCATTCCCACGTGTCCAGTCCCTGGATACCAGGGAGAAGAGATCAGCACCTTCCTCTCCACTTCCCCTCCTCAGGAGCTGTAGAGAGTGATGAGGTCACCCCTCAGACTCCTTTTCTCCAAACTAGACAAAGCCAGAGTCCTCAGCTGCTCCTCACAGGACATTCCTTCCAGCCCTTTCACCAGCTTTGTTGCCCTCCTCTGGACACACTGGAGTACCTTCACATCCTTACTAAACCGTGGGGCCCAGAACTGCGCACAGTGCTCAAGGTGAGGCTGCACCAACACTAAATACAGTGGGATAATCACCCCTTTTGGCTGGCTGGTTATGCTGTGTGTGAAGCACCCAGGATGTGGTTTGTCCTCATGGCTGCCAGGGCACACTGCTGACTGCTATGGAGCCTGCTGGTGACCAGCACCCCCGGATCCCTTTCTGCAGGGCTGCTCTCCAGTCACTGCTCTCCCAATTTATACTTGTGCCTGGCATTACTCCATCCCAGGTGCAGAATCCAGCATTTAGACCTGTTAAATTTCATCCCATAGATGATTGCCCAATGCCCCAATCTATCTAGATCCCTCTGCAAGGCCTCTTATCACTCAAGCTCTGCAGCACCTCCCAGTTTAGTATCATCAGAAAATATGCTAATGGTGCTTTCATATACTGCATTCAGATAATTCATACAAATATTTAATAGAATTGGCTCTAGAATTGAACCCTGAGGAACATGTCTGGTGACCAGGTGCAGCCCCATTCACTATAACCCCTGAGTTCTGCCCTTTAGCCCGTTCTTCCTTCAGTGCACCACGAAACCATTCATTCCACAGCTGGACAACTTAACCAGAAGGGTGCTGTAAGGGACAGTATCAAAAGCCTTACTAAAATATAGAAAAACTATATTCGCTGCCTTCCCTTCATCCACTAGGCAGGTGATCTTATCATGGAAGGATATCAAATTAGTTAAACAGGACGTTCCCTTTGTGAACCCATCTTCACTGTGCCTGATGATTGCATTGTTCTTTAAATGTCTTTCAATAACACCTAGTATGACCTTGTCTATATTTCTTCCAGGAACTGAGGTTAGACTAACAGGTCTGTGGTTCCCTGTTTCTTTCCTCATGACCTTCTTGTAAATTGGAATGACATTGGCTAGCTTCCAGTCAGCAGGGACTTGGAATTTCATGAAACATGAAGAATTTATTTACATTTATCTGCTAGGTGCCCCAAATATGGACGATCACCCTTAAAGGTAAAGTAAACTTTTCTAGTATACCCATTTCAGCGTTGTCCTGCCTGATGGGAATGTCAGTGGAGATAATAAATGGTGTGGACTACATCAGAAATGAACTACAGTCAACTAATTCACTGAAACTACAGAACTACAGAACCATTTTCAGACACACAGCAGCCATTTTTTCCAAACCTAACAACCTATTTGCTCTTTTAGAAGACACGTGTTGAGCTAACAAACACTAGTTACCAGAAAAAAAAAAATATTTTCTTGCATTTTTTTACTCCAGAATCATAACTGTGGTGTGCTCTCATTTCTTTATGAACAATGTCAGTAAATTAGTTAGACAATTCACTTCAGAATATTTTAGATTAAATGCTTTATGTATCTTTTCTCGAAATCCTTAGATAAGACTTGTGCTCCTTGAATAGGTAGTCACAGCAGCGTAAGCAAGCAGAAAATCTGGCCTTGGTCAATACTTTCTGTACAAAGCAATATGCTGGTGAATATAGCCATTATACATTCCAGAGCGTTCTCACCTCTATTTTATAAACAGCTGTATTTAGAGAAGCTTCATTACTTCCTAATTATACTTACTTCCCGCCTTTTTTCCCTCATTAAAAACTGAGTAGTCAGCACCTCAGCAATTATATCATCATCACTAATTTTCTTCCTCTTCATTTATTAATTAGACTCTTTTGCTCTAGGTGTTTGGTTTTGGGTTTTTTTTTTTTCCCCTCTGCATATAAAAGTCATTCTGATTCCTTTTATTTCTTTTGAATAATAATATTTTTATTAATAATTCTTTTTTTAGCATTAATATCATGGTCAGAAATTGTAAGGCTTGATTCTGCTTGATTTTGTACAAACAGAAATAAGGACTCAAGCTAAAAGACTGAAGTAGAACAATTTGAATCCAAACTTTCAGCAAGTCTGTTTTAATCCTGGATACCACTAGTACCTTGTCCTGCATGACTTCTTTGGTTTTCAAGAGACATTCAGGAAACAAAGTGATTCTTGAGACATGGTCATGATTCTTGAGACATGGGTCATGAAAGACACAACATTCAGCTGATTCTGACAGATTTACTAAATGTTGCATCATGCCTGTGAGGGAAACAAAGGACTTCTGTGCCTCTGTTACAATGACTGGAAAGATATGTGTCAGCAGATTTGCTCTGACTCACATACAGTCCTGGTGCCCAAAGTACCCTAGGTATATTTTCTAGAGCCAAATGAATTGTCTGCATATGTGTGTCTGAAATGATCTTACATGCACAAACACAAAGAACACATCTAAAGCCATATTATTTCCATGCTAGTTGTTGTACAGAAGTAATAAAATTGCTGTAATATAATATTGATATAATATAGTATGGATAGTCTAGTAAACTTCAGAAGCCTCAGTCAAGATGAGGATCTCAGAGTAGCAGATACTTTGCAAAATACAAATCATCATACCATTCCTATTCCTTAAGAAATCATATGCATTCAGATAAACACAAACCCCCAAATATTTTTCACATAAGATTTTTATGTATTTTATATGAAAATGTACTCCATATGTCCCTTTATCATTTTATTCCTTTTACTTTTGAGGTCTTTCTGGCAATTTTTTTCCAGATCTTCCCAATGGTCTCCCGTTGCATTCTGCTAAATAGCCTTCCTGCTAACCACAAGGTTATTTCCTAGTCTAGTTCTCTTTCTGTTCACATACTTTCAGCGTATTTGTTCATTCTTCCTCAGTCTCTCCTGCTGTTGTCTAAGTTTCCACAGACCTTATCTCCAATTCATCAGTTCCTTTTTCTAACAAATGCTGCTTTGCATATCTCTCCATATCTCTGAAATATTCTCCTAACTCCTCCCTCTGATTACAGCATGCAGTTAAGCAGAGCTCCTCCAAAACATTCCTGCTCTTTAAAATAAAATGTCTCTCCATAGCACTATGGTGCTCCCTTCAAAGATCCATTCTTCTGTGGCTAACATCCCAGTAGATCATGTATTTGCTCTGCTCCCATTCACTGTCATTACACTGGACCTGCTTAGTAATGTAAGGTTCCCTCATCGGTTCATGGCTTTCCCATGTCTCTCACGTGACTTCTAAATTGAAAATGGGTATGTGCTTTAAAGTTCATGCAAAGTTCAGTTTTGGTGTTATCAATAGCAAGCCTGCTTTTCTGTCCAAAATCTCCAAGGAGCAGTCTTTTTCCCTTTCAGTCTTTTCTTAACCGTTCCTATTTGGACACTCAAAGTGTTCATCACACCAGCTCTTATTACTTCTCTTTGCCACTGCATTCAGGACTGAAACTGTGTTTCACTTGGGCTCCTCCTTCTGATGAAATATAACTCCTTTTGTTGAACCTATAGCTGTTTCTTGCATCAACAGCTAATCTTGAAAGCCTTTTAGGTAAAAGGAGAAAGACTGCAACAGGCAACAACATTTTCTGGGTTTAGATTTATTTTCTAATCTGCCAAATCACATGCATTTCACGTCTCTAGCAGCCCTGCTGGAATGCTAGACATTCATCAGGGCTGCTGTCATTACTCAATAGTTCTTCCTTTCCTTTAGCATCCTCTTTTCATCCAGTCACATGATTTTTCTGCCTTGTGTGTCACCAATTTTAGTCAGCAGCTATAGGAAAGCGCCACACAGATGAAGAACAATGATAAAGAGAGACAACACCAACATCAGCAATAGCGTGGCCAGCAGGGACAGGGAAGGGATCTGACCCCTGTACTCGGCACTGGTGAGGCCGCCCCTCGATTCCTGTGTTCAGTTTTGGGCCCCTCACTACAAAAAGGACATTGAATGACTCGAGCGTGTCCAGAGAAGGGCAACGAAGCTGGTGCAGGGTCTGGAGCACAGGTCGTACGGGGAGCGGCTGAGGGAACTGGGGGTGTTTAGTCTGAAGAAGAGGAGGCTGAGGGGAGACCTCATCGCCCTCTACAGCTCCCTGAAAGGAGGTTGCAGAGAGCTGGGGATGAGTCTCTTTAACCAAATAATAAGTGATAGAACAAGAGGTAATGGCCTCAGGTTGCGTCAAGGAAGGTTTAGACCAGATATTAGGAAGCATTTATTTCCAGAAGGAGTTGTTGGGTGTTGGAATGGGCTGCCCAGGGAGGTGGTGGAGACCCCATCCTTGGAGCTGTTTAAGAGTAAGGTCAATTTAGCACTGAGGGATATGGTGTAGTTGGGAACTGTCAGTGTTGGGTTGATGGTTGGACTGGATGATCTTCAAGGTCTTCTTCAACCTTGACAATTCTGTGATTCTGTCTCCAATACCAGGGCTATGTCTTTCACTTATTATATAGGCAACCCAGCTGTTAAAAACAAATACACTACCCTACATCATATATTCACATATACTCATGACAACACCTACAGTGGCTACGGATGTCCTACTGCAATTCTTGATATTCTGTTATTGCTCAAGCCTGCCTGATGCACTGAGTCCTTCCATAAACTAGCCATTTATCTTCTGTCTTATACCTCTGTTTATTGCAACTAACCAGCTTCCCTCACACTTCCCTCCCCAATAATTCTTTCCATGTCATGCATGATCCAGGCTCATCCTTCTACATTCCTCTTTTCCTCAGAGTAGTTGAAAGTGTGAAGGTCATAGTAGCATTTCTTTTTCTGGAATATGAGGCTTGGTGGACTTAAAAGTCCACTCATAATTTACCCTGGCTGCAAGAGCAGGGGATTAATAATCTTCATTTTTGAGGAAGAGCAGAGATGGAACTGCAAAGCTCATAATTTCTATACATCCTCCCTTTTTACTCATATTTTCTAATTTTCCTTCCTTCCCCCACTGCCTCCCATATTTTACCCTACAGATTCTAGTAATGTCTACTGTGGAAAGACCTACTGCAAAGATATTACTGCTTCTCTGCCTCTATTACTTATGTGGAAGATGAGTCACTGTACAAACATGATAAGATTAGCATCCTGTCCTCTCATGGCCTACACTGTGAAAGCCAATATGGTGGCCATTATCCAGACTATGTAAGTTGTGCCAGGAAAAAAGTCTCCTGTCAGCACACTTACAGGTTTATTACGCTGAGCCTTTCTCCTGAATTCATAAATTTGACATGTTGCATTAACAATTTTTGCAAAGAAAATGCAAGATGAATAACATGATGCTATTGTTCTATAAGACTGCACCTGTATTCTTAAGTTTGTTTTATTTAAACAGGAAATATTAATTCTTAATTCAAATTCTAATGGACAATACAGAAACTTACGTTCTTGTTTCTTATATTTATGGGACTACAGTTACTTTTGATACAAATAATTCTTATTGGATAAGACTGAAACTTTGCATGAAGTAATGTCATTAGAAGCTGAAGTGTCTCAGCAACTTATGGAACTAAATATTTAGGACTTTGTTCAAACAGAACCCTTTCATATATAATGTTTTTTTCTCCCAGAAAATCTGTTTACATGTGCACAAATAATTTATACTTCCTTTTGATAAGCTGAACACCTTCAGTCTGCAACTAAAATGTATTTGCCTGAATAGCTCTGAATAATTTGAGTCATATTTCTTGTTCCTACTGTAATTTTCCTACAACTTTTAGGGGTGTAAATGCAAGAACTACATGCAATGTTCTAGTCCAGTAATGTCATATATGGAGGGAAAAGAAAATCTCAACTTTTCTCAAACACTCCCCTGCATTTACGTTGAAGAGTGATGTTAGGATATCATTCTGAGCTGCTTGTTCACTGTGACTTTATTTTTCTGAGTTGCTTTCCAGTATATAGTCCTCATTCCACAGCTTTGTCAAACATTTTTCCTTATATGGTGGTCCAATCCAATATCAGGAAGGGTTCTTAAATGATCCCAAGAGCGACATTAAGACACCAACGAGGTCAGATGCTGTACAACCTTATGAACTTTATTTTCTGTAACAATTGATAACAGCGATAGGACAGAGAGAAAAAGAGAAGAAAAAGTCAGAATCCCTAAGCAAGAAAACAGTAGAGATGCAGCTAATTAGCGCCACCACCAGGGATCCAGCAATGTTCCATTGGCTCAGTCTCTGTGCAGGTGATGGTGCTCCAAGCTCCAAGCTCCTCTGAAGTCTCAAGCATCAGTTAACAAGCATTAACAAGTACCAACAAGCATCAACAAGCATTCCAAGAGAAGAATACACAGTCCTTTTATTGTCTCAGTCCCCACGATTTCTCCAAAACGTCCACCCACTTCCATGGAGCTCATTGTAATATGTGCTGCCCTGTGGTCCTCCATGGATGCATGCCCAGGTGATCATAATGGTCTCTCTTCACCCGGCTCGCACACAGGTGCAACTTGGCAGGCGCTGCAAGGCTGTTGTTGTTGTAGCTTTGGGCAGATGTCGTGGGTTTGTCGGGGATGATCAGAGTATACTCCTTCACAGTAACAGGATGCTGAGGCCAAGAAGCGGTAGTTGTGAAGCAGCAATGTTGAGACAGAGTCCAACACAGTCCCTTACATATGGATATTCTTCATTAAGTGGTGTAAGTATGGCTTTCCACCACTAACTATTTCCTAATCTTAATTGTAAATCTAATTTGATAATTACATCTCCAATATGATATGAGTTATTTCCATTAGTTTCTGAAAGCACAGAAATGGCACCTTACATTTAGTAATGAATGAAACAGGCTGAAGCCTATTCAGGGGCTCCTCATTTTCTCAGTTTTAGGAGTTAAGCAGCAATGTTGGTGTAACAAATTTTTACATCCAGCACACCTATTTGTTCCCATCCACATGCAGGAGGATGTTGCTCTTTTCTTTGTGTCATCTGTATCTGTGAATTAATATGGGGTTAAGATCATTCAACCCATGTTTTAAACTGAGAATCAGGAGTAGAGAGCAAGAGCTTCTTAAGCTGACCTCCCTGCCAAGCCCACTATATTGTGGATCTGTGGCCACAGGCAATTCCTACTTCATTTATCATATGAATTATTGATATTTCACACTTGAAAAAACCCAGCAAAGATGTTATGCATATTTAAATTGCTTTCCAGAAGATGTGGTACCATCACATAAACTGTATTCATGGATAACAAATGGCAACCCTTTTTGTTTCACAGAAGTGTCAGAGAAATTCTTTATGCCTAAAAGGCTTGTTCTAGGTTGTGAGACATTAACAAATTGGATTGTGTAAATTTGGACTGCCAAAGCATTATCAACCATGCGAATATGTAAAGGATTTTTGCCTGAAGTGTAATACCTTTCATGGGTGCTAGAAAATAATTCCTTTCTTCACTATAAAACATGGGAGAATACCTGTTTTGAAGGGATAATAGGGAAAAGGGAAGGCTAAATAATATAATTATTCATTACTGTGGTATTTCATGTTCCCTATAATGTTAATGGTTTCCTAGTAAAAATAAAGTATTACTAGGTATTTTAAATAGATAGATTGCTGTCTACTCTAATTAGCAACTATTCAGATTCTGAAAAAATTGAGACCATGAATGCCTACTTCATTTGTCTGCACTTGATTGCTGAAGTATATTGCATAATTTAGAGTTGTCTTTTATTATATTTGCATCTCACATCTTAAATAAGAGATATTCAAATGATCTGAAAAGCAACACTGCTACAGATAGCCTCAGTACATGGTATGGAAGTAGCTTCTCTTCCTTAAACCATCATAAAATTTTTGGCATAGCATATTTTAAGATATAATCTATATAAAGTTTAATATATATATATATAGTATAAGATATGTAAAGTTTAATATATATATATATAGTATAAGATATGTAAGGTATATATAAAAGGTATATATAGGCTATGATATCAGGTTTAAAGTAGTTTAGTCTGGTTAAAATGTATCAAATGAAATGTGAAATATAAGTGAATTCTTAAGAGGTTTTTTTCATTTGAAAGCAAGCTAGGGGCTTGCAAGAAATACAATCTCATTCTGGGCTTTTATTTGTCAATTTAATCTACAACTTCAGTAAAGCTACTCTTTATTGACAGTAGAAATTCTACTCTTTTTCCTCTGGTATAATGATGTGAATATCAACATTTTATGCTTTAAAGCATTATAGTACTTAAATTTGAGAAAGAAAGATTTCTATAAGTGAAACAAGGGCACAAGGATAATTCTGCCTTTGGAGTTCTAAAACTGATGTCCTCTCTTCCCATCGATGAAAGATCTTATAGACTGTGACCTCATTCCCTGAACACAGTTTACTACAAAATGCATCTACGTTTTCAAAAATTTTGCTTTTGTGTCCATATCAAACAGAGCACAATGATTTCTTCATACTATGGATTCTCCCTAATGTGTCCTGCTATTGTGACAGGCTCATAGCTTTACTGTCACAGACCATTAATTTATCCTTAACTCTCTAGTGTCCATATTCTGCACAGCTTTGACACATTGACTACAGTAAAGGAAATTCCTAGATTCAAACCAATATCATATTGTTCTTTACTCCCTTGGATATGCTTCTAATTTATTTTTTCTACTACTGTTTACACAGATGGTGTGGCATATTCATTTATGTTACCAATATATCCATAAGGAAGAGGTAGAAACTTGCTGTTTGCAAGTCCCATAAATTCTCAACACTGGCACTGTATCAAAGGCTAGTCAGTTTGAAAATAAATTTTTATTCATTATAAAGTAGAGGATATGGGTAGATGATACAGTCACACTAACATATGACTGATGAGTATATCTGAGACAGCAAAAGGCATTGTCAGCCAATGCTTTGCTTTCATGCTTTGTCTAGACTCAAAGTCCCATGCAGTAGAGTCAAACAGACTAATACTGACTGTATCTGAATGACAAAACCCCGTGACATTATAATTACATTTTTGTGATATCCATGAGAGGCATTTGCCAGTGATGTGACATATAAGGAAAGCTTGGAATCAGGGTTTTTTTTTACGCCAGCTGTTTCATATTTTGCTATGTGACTGTGTAAAGAATGACAGACTGTATTACCATGACAAACCTTGTGTAAATAGAGAAAAAAAGAAGCAAACTATACTTTTTAATGCACCGAGTTTTTAGTGAAATGTGACACTGAAGGGAAAGTAATTATATGTGGAGTTCAATTCAGTTAATGAAACCAAATGGCTTTTGCCTTGTGTTTATTTGCTATCTTATTGTTCAGAAAGGTAAAATTTTCACATCAAATAATTTCATTACTCTACCACAGAGGTGTTTTGGTGGTTTTGTGTTTTGTTTTGGTTTTTTTTTCCTAATAAATGTAGTGCTTTTGTTTATATATGCAATACAGTCTGCTGTTTATACTCATGTGGACTTACTTTTCTGCCTAAAAGTTCTCTATTAATTTTTCTTCAGTATAGCGAAGCACTATCCTCCTGTGGTGGACTGTTTTGACACAGTGGGATGTGCTCCATTTTCTTGTGTGAACACCATTTTAATTGTAAGATTGCAATGAATGAATGCTTGCATTCTGTCCTCCGTCTTATTTGGAATCTCCAGATCATCATGTATAAAACAGTAGGCTAAGACTGTTCTTAAGCATCAAATGATAACAAAAAGTCATGTGATCATTAATTTAAAGGATTATTCAAATGCTCACACCCTTTGACGAGATGTGCCTTAAGTCATGGAAGAAAGGCTGGAACTCCACTGAAGGAGCATCTCAACTCATTAGGCTGAATAGCAAATTAATACTGCAGTAACATTGCAGTTAAATCCACTGAACATCAGATCAGAGCCCTTCCCAGAACACACCATTACTACTGCATGGTTTCCATGCTCTAGCTATACAGTTTGCACCTGAATCATACTATGCTGTCAGACTAGTACCCAGCAGAAGACCAACCTGAGCCTAAGAAGTTCAGAAAATCAATTAAGTCTTTCAGTTCAGATGTTGGTTCTGGTGATTTTTAGAGAAGTAAGTAAGCAATCCCACGTTATACACAACATCTGTGAATTGCTATAAGAAGATTGTTGCATCACAATTTAGAAAGTGCAGGACAAGACTCTATTGGAAAACTTGACAAGGCACTGCTGGGTTCATTTTCTCCTTTGTATACCATGAGGGAGACAATAACATGATTCTTACAGAGCAGGTAAGAGAATAAACACAAAAAGGTGGACATTCATTTCATAGAATTTGTCCTTCTAAAAGTTAGGTATGTCCTTGAAGGTAATAAAGTACACCTCATACATTTATTGGAAAGAGCCATGAAAGAGAGGACAGTTGCGCCCATCTTAGGAAGAATGTCAAGGACAGGTAGGAGATACATCCCAGAAGTGTCTGCCTCTTTCCAGTAAGATAGAGGGAGCTGAGGTGGCCAGTTTAGTTGGCCAAGGAGAGAATAAGCTGTTAAGGACTATTTGCATGACAGTTTTGTCCCTGATCAAGGAAGGTCTATAGATGTGAAGCATTTGTATCCTTCCTGATGGACCAGAGAAAATAATTTGCTGATTGGAAATGTTCAAGTGTATGAAGCAACAAAACGAGTGAGTGGCTTGTTTTCATACTGAAACAGAAAAGTTTCTGAGTTGACCAGAGAATGCAAGCTGCTAGACAAACCTCTTACCAATTTGTGAAGTTTAAGGGAGGAATCCCAAAGAAATCTCTGTGATTTTTTTTAGGGAGTCGTGATTTCATAAGAATACAGTCTTACTGGATGAGATTTACTCCATTTAATGGTACGAGAGTAATCTGCCATTCAGTCAAAGTGCTGCAGCATGTTACAGAAAAAAATTATATACCCTAATTTCTAAAAGAATTTTGCTTTTATTCTTTCATGCTTTTCTCTTCTTTGGTGCAAAGAAAGCTATTCATGCAAAAGTAGAGGCGTTAATTTTGTGCCTAAAGAGAACATGAGTGATGACAATCAAGTGTAAGCCAGTACAGATCACGAAAGGTGGAGTGACATCCAGCTAAGAAACAGAAAAAAAAAAATCAGAAGTAATTTATGGAGTTAGGAAAGCTCTTCTTTTTATCTGAGGGTGGAATAATTTTCGAGGAAATCTTCAAGACACTGAGAGTATATTTATGTGACTACTATTGGGAAAAAAAAAAAAAAAAGTATCAATACGGAAAACAGGCATTCTATACTGTTCAAAAAAAATATATCTTTGTGGTATATTTTTTATAAACTGAGCAAGAATGAAGTTTAAGACCTAATAAAGTTGTAGTATGTAGCAAATGAATTCGTATAACAGCAATGAACTGATATCTGCACAGGGTTTTGAAAATCAAAACACTATAAATTATAATTGATGGATACTGCTATTTATTTAGATATTTTTAGTGCTTGAGGTTAATAGATATTTGTCTCCATTCCATCAGCTAGTACATGCTTTTAAAGACAAATCATAGTTACAGGGCCAGATAGCTTTTACTCAGTTATAAATGTGAAGACTGTGAAAGACTTAAATAGCATGGCTATAGATTGCTTCAATTTTTCAGAATACTCCAGTGGTGAAACTTTTCTTCCTTTAGGAAATGTCTAACATGAAAATGTGACTGGATATAGTGCATATTTCCTAAGTGTGTCAGTCCTCTAAAGTACTGACCAGCATCTGTTAATTAAATGTTTTTGATTGACTACTCTGAATCATTGTGTCTTAAGGGTAAGCTTGATAGACTGAGATTAAACTTTTCCTAGTCTTTGTCTGAAGAACAATAAGGAATACCTTTAAAAGATTTATTATTTGTGTGCAACCAAAGTCTTAGAGTAACCTATTGAAGAAACCACACTCAGAAGTCTACTTCAAGATTTACATACTGTCTAATGCATGAAACTACTCGGAAAGAACTCAGTACTAGTATGGATATTCACACTATATGAAAATATCCATGTATTGTGACAATTTAGGATTGAAGTCGTTCAATAGGCAAAAAAACATTCTAACAGAGGTAGGTACAAAACATTTTTCAGAGTCTGAAATGCTGGAAAAATTGTTCTTTTCATCATTCAGTAGCTCATGCTGTTTTAAAAATATCATCTCAAGTAAGGCAGATGAGTCTGTAAAGATTTTAAATTATTTTTTGCAAGAAGAATATAGAAAGTGTGGAATGGGGGGTTCACTTTGACATCAGCAGTGTGTATTTTTCAATAATCAGATTGATGGTCCTTTTTGTATATAAGGTAATAGTGTGAGCTATTAGTACAAATATCCATTTGTATGTCCAAAAGGAGTACTCAGTGTTTGAAAACAATTTTATCCTGAAGTCTCCAGATATTGAAAGCCTGTTGTACTTAATATGGTGAAAGTTTGGCAAAGCAATCCTATGCATTTTATCACTTGGGGAACTCCTTTTAAAGTATTTTCCAAATACATGCATTCAAGTAATTCCTCTCTTAAGGCAAACATGGCTTTGAATTCCCACCTTTTTCCAGGAAGGGAAAGCAAGGTGCCACACTCCTCATGGTAGGAGTCAGTTTCTAATTTTGTTTTCCCCTTTCCAGTCAGCTTTTATAATTGCTCCTTAAACTAACTAGGCTTCACAGATGTGGTGCCTCTTCTCAATGGGTGGCCCTTTTATCCCTTTCTAGTCCTGGTGGGGAGCCTATGCAATCTCAGCAGGCATTGCATAAAATTCTTCTTCTGAAAATGGTAGCAGTAGGGGGAAACTGTATATAAACATGCACACAATAATTTTGATTTCTGAATTAAAAGAATTTTAATTCCTTACAGGAAATTCTAAATCCTTATGTGATATTAAAATTGCTCATTACTTTATACCTGGTGAAGAGGAGCAAAGATCCTAATATAGTGAAAACAGGTCTGAATGAGATCTCAGAAATCTATTTCAACATGGCCCAGCTATACCAAAATCATGTTATAGAAATTTTTCAATCTTACAGATATAAGAGTAACACTTACGAACATTTATGTTAAGATTACTTTTTTCTCTAAGCATTTGTGTCCGGATTTGTAATCGAATTAGGTTAGGATATTAATTTAAACATAGCCACATTGAAATTTATCTACATTCTGATTTCCAAGTGTATTCATCAGAATAGATCATACAAAAAATACTCTTCCTCCCATGTAATATTGACTGCACTGTTTGTTGGCCAAAGGCGCATGTACACAAACAGAATTTAAACAAAAGTATCACATGGAATCCTCTGCCACCTTCAATCTACTTCTTAACACTGAAAAGGCTGAAGAGGTAAAGGTTAACGTAGCAGCTTCAAAACAGCTGGAGATAAAATAGGAAACATGAAAGATCTTTTTTATGACATTGATTGTGCACTGCATGTCTTCCCATGAAAAAATGTATCACCAATGTCAGTGTATACATATGTTTGCACATACCCTGTATATTTATGTATAAAACTTGTTTCTCCAGTCACTGCTGGCTGCAACTCTGAATCATTTTACGATTAGAAAGGAGAACTGCTAGTGTAAATTTTCTTGGTACTGACAGCTCTTTGGAATGGTAGAGTGACAATTAATGAGTATTCTATATGTAGTCACCTCTGTCAGTCAATTGGAAACCTGGTCTATAAAGGACAGTATTAACTTTTTTTTTTTTTTCTGAAACATGTATAGACTTTCTCAATCTAAGAAAGACTGACTGTAAATAACATCAGCTGTAGTATGTTAATAGTTATGAATCCATAAAATTTTAAGACCAAACTCTATTTGTGAATGAATATGATTTCTCAAACTGATATCTTAGATTTTTAAAATGTCTTTTTCTACCTTAAAGAATGCTCTTAATTTCCCCCCCATGTAAGAATATCTGGTAAAACAGTGTTTTCAGCACCGTAAAAACAAGTGACTGCATTAGAATTGAAGTTGGACATAATATACCTTTATTACTAATGCCTTTAAGCCATCTTCAACACTAGCTGCTGTAAAATGAGTGCACCTTCCCTACTGATGCAGTTTAAATAGGTAATCTGTGCAACGATCTGCTTGCTTTCCCTAAGACTATTTCCCTTGTTGCTGGTTTTCCTTTCTTTTTCAAGAGGGTCTTGGAGATGTGAAAGAATATGCATGTGATATGAAGTATATCAAAAATGTATCTTGTGTCTTACCCTGAAGGTGGCCAGCTCGTCCTTGCATGATTATCACAGTGTTGGGATCTATCATAGGAAAGGCACACGCAAGAGATGCACTTCTCTTTTGAGAATAGTAGCTCTTTTCTCCCATCAGAAAACTAGTGGGAAAAAAAGCCTCTGAGTTGGGCTGACATCAAGACTAGATGTTTGACCTTGATGATGTATCCCCTAGCACAGATATTCAAGTATGCTGTTGTCAGCCAGTATTTGTTAGGAGACAGGTTTCTGTAGTGCACACCATAACAACCTCTATTTTAGATCTGATGGTTGCATTCCCCAGTATATTTTGTTACAGTTGTAACAGCTGATCTCAAAGGACACAAGCTATATACCTGTCATTGCTCACATATTTTTCATGTCTGCATCTATGCTCTGCTCAGATGCTTTAAATATTTACAATTCTGTATGACAGTGTTCCCCTATTACTTCATCATTCCACATACTTCTAAATATCCATTTTCTATACTCCTTTTCCAGATTTTTTTTTTTCTTACTCTTGTCCCTCAGATACCAAGGGAAAATATCATTGCAGGGAAAGGAGGAAATTTGGCAAAAAGTTGGATATTAAATCTTAAACAAATCACATCAAGTTAAGACCTAGTCTAAATTTCTGAAAAGGGCTCTACATCCCATAACTTGAATTCAAGGCAGCTCTGCAGCTAACATCTAAATTTGGATTTCTCTGTTGTTAACATATGAAAGATATCTGTCATACCAGTTTGTGCCTAGCATAATCTGACTGCTATCTTTAAAATAATCTAATTCATTTAATGTTTAAAACAGGAAAATTGCATTTTGTTTGTCCCTCTTTGCTGTGAGGTAAGAGGTGAATTTTTATTCATGCCTTTATTCATACAATTTATTCATCAAGTATTTCATGCCTGAGAAAAAGACTCTAAATTATATTACTAAAAACTCAGAGTACACAGATAATTGCACTATGAGAAAATAACATCTCAAACACCAGTCATTTTCATCTTTAAAATGTACCAGATTTTTTTCATAGCCATCCATTACTTGGTTTCATTTCAATTTTTCTTAAATCCTATTTACTTAATTCATACTGCTGAAGAAAGATTATTGCAATGCAGGGTAGAAAGTTTTGCTGGATTTGGTAAAGCTACAGATATACTTGCCAAATAGGACCCTTGTGTGGTGGACAGCTTTCTTAATTATACATTGTGTCTTTGAGGAATAGCAAAGATGCACGTATATTATTTGCCATTGTTGCAGTTTACATATATGCTAACGGTTAACTTAACTGCTTTAACACAACCATTTCCTAGACACACATTTCTGGCATTAATCCAAACTTTAGCAATTTTTTTGGGGAGACCTTGTAGACATCTAATGGCTTTGTTGGAGGAAAATATCAGATTCTTACAATTTCCTTTATGCACTAAGTCCTGTGAGTCCTCTAGGGTCTTCAAAAGGCTAGAAAGCTTATGAACATTAATTCCCCTTTGTCAACACTGACCACCAGTTTCTTATGGATAAATAATTTCTGATGTTTTTAGCATGCATTCTTCAGTATTGTATCTAAACCAGCTTTTTCCGGCTAGAAGAAAAGTGTATCACAAGTTGCCAAAAGCAGCTGCAGCAGCACACAATATGCGTTACTCTGATACGGCCTGACTCAGTGAAAGGTGGTGGAGGGGAAGGCAGTGCTACATGAGAGAGTGGCTGCATGTCTTCCTGGTAAATGAAATGGCAAGACCCACACAAACAATGCAATGGGACTACACTGTGCTCTCATCTTGTGATGAGCAGTGTCCTGCTGGGGGCCACATAAATGAAACTCTGCCAGATCCAATGTTGGTTATGCAGCAGAATGGTTACCCAATGTTTGAACATAAATTTAGAAGATGATATGCAAGCTGACCATACACATCATTACAGGTGGGCTGGACAGCATTTCAAGGTCAGTTAGTGCTTTGTATAAGGTGGTGGCTAAAGTGTATAACATCACAATGCTGCACTTCAGAGCTGTGGTGAATGCATCTGTTTCAGGAAAAAAAAAAAAAAAAAAAAAGAGATCCATTGTGAGCATTGGTGTCATTGATCTGTCTGTCAGTATATGTCAGTGACAGACTTTGTCATTCCTCCTGGGAAGCACAGAGAGAAAGAAAGCATTACTAGTGCATCTGGAAGCACAGCCTTGATGAGTGTGACTGTGGCAGATCATGACATACATACTGGAGGCACATCATAGGTAAAATCTGAGACAGGTAGAAACACTAATGGCACAGCATGGTGTTGCCTGCCTTGACAAACCACTGGCTCCAGCCTTGAGGCAGGAAGACAGGATGCTGCATAGCTGCTACTTTTCTGCATTGTTCCAGTGCTATTCCCCAGCAGGTCTAAGGGGATGTTCTGGTAAGACAAATCTGCCTAGGACAGTTTGTTGAGTAGGTATTCAAATCCACTGATGATTTGCATCATCATTTCTTTTGAATTTAAAAAAAAAACAAAACAAAACAAACAAACAAACAAAAAAAAAAAACCCAACACAAAACACTACCAGTGTAGCTTCTTTTTTTCATGGTTCTAGATATCTTTCACACTTCGTTTTCAATTCAATAATTATTTTTGTTTAGAGAGGGAAGGGATGATAAAGCAAAGTTGGTCTGGCTAAGGGGGAGCACAATGTTTTATTCTGAGGCAAAAGACACTCCAGTTTACTTTTGAGCCACAGTCTCCAGTTGCTTGTTCTGTTTCTGATGGTGGTAGTGATAACATTCTTAAGACAACTTCTTAGTGGGAGTGCCAGTAAACAGCAAATAATGGATGAAAACACAACTTTACTGATGACTGGCATAAGGTAACTGTGAGAGGCAAAGGTATGAATTCAGAAAAAAAAACCAGCCGGTTTTCAAATAACTTAACCAAACACCTTTGTTTTAGAGGAACTGGCTCATGCTGCAAGTAACAAGAATGTATCAAAACAGATTATTTTTATGAATTTTATTAAAAGAACAACCTAATCTAGAATTAAACATACATCACTGATTAAAACTACTATTACTGTCTGAGATTAATTAACAATGGACTAATGCAAGAATTAAATCAAGGTAATAATTGAAACTGAATCAATAAATCAATGCTATCAAATTATCAAGCCACTAAATTAATGCAACTACTTAAATTTAATCATGAAGTTGGCAGAAGAACGAGGCGGGTTTTTTGTTTAGTTCTACCTTATTAGCTGAAGAAGTTGTTCCCTTTTATTTGAGTCCTCACTAGCGCTCCAGCTTGAAAATGAGCCCTTATCAGTTGGTGAACTTTTATGAAGGAAAATTAACCAAGGCAGGCAGTAAAATTGGTTTTGCCAGTTTTACAGAAGTACAGAGACTAGAGTGACTCTTTTACCACTCACTGTTTTGAGTTAGAGCTCATAGCTGCTAAAGTAGTCATTTTGCTTCTGCTCTGTTTCCATACATAGAAAAAATTAGGAAACTTAAAATTCAGAGGATGCTTCTGAATGCAATAGCTACTTGGAGGTTTTTTTTGAGAAGATAGTCAATAATGACAGATTTCATAGTCTTGGCTTTTAGGTTTCTGTAGGTAATCTTTTCTGTCCATACATTTGCACTAGCATGTAAAGGCCCTATCTACAAACAAAGAATGCAGAATTACACCTCCCCCAGAATAAAGCAAGCAACTTCTTGATTTTCTTGGTCTCCCTGCTTTATGTGATTATTTATTAGAACCAACCTTTCATGTAGTGATGGACTAAATATGGCAAGTTACTGTATCTTTCATCCCTTCTTCCTTTGGACATCTTGCCAAAATGAGAAAGGAGTACGTCTCTACTGTATGGTCCTAACTTATAGAAAGCATGTTCTACATTATCTGAGATATTTTCTATGTGGCTTTGGGACTCAGCAGATGGTTCATGAATTTTAGATATGGTCTGGCCCAAGCCCTGCACAGGGAGCAGTCTTTGAGCTCTATGTCAATTTGGTAAATTCCACTGAAGAATTACTCATAATGTACAAAATCCATTATCAGAACATTGTCATAAGATGAGTAAGACCTGTACTAGAAAAACTGGTACCAATCTTCTATCTGGTCTATGAATGATGGTCCTATTCTTGGCAACCACAGGAATTACTGGTAATTGTCAACATCTATTTAAATATGATTCAGTGACCTAGTTATTTTCTTGCATCAGGCAATAAAGTCATGGAAGTCATTATGTGGCCTCATTTAAGACAAATATGTATGGATTACTTCAATCACTTTTAGCGTAACCATGCACAGCTATGTTTATATCTCTGCACGGTGGTCTTCCATTAACTGTAGAGCAAAATTTTCCTGAACTCGGTTCAAACATGAGCTTCTATGCCTGATGTTGCAATTTTGTCAAGCTACTGCCAGCATACCGGTCCTAAGGTGAACTATATAGTAGAGTTTTTCTATTGTAAGGATGTAAATCAGAGGCAGATGTGAAAAGCCTATGAGTAAACAATATAATGATAAAACTTTGTAGTAGTATGAAGGTTTCCTCAGTTTTCTACTGTCAGTTCAGGTCTCTATGGCTTAATACCTAAATAAACCTTACAAACAGGAAAGAGCCATTGATTTGAACGAATACAGGCTTGCACTGGGGGGGTAGAATTGAATCTCTGCGGGTACTCATGCTTTTTTTGTTGTCTCTGAATTGCCATGATGTGCACAGAGTAAGATTGGGCTCTCACAATGCCCACCTCAGCTGGCAAAATTCTGCACATTGCACAGTATGAAGTGGTGTGAGACAAGGCATGCAGATAGGGATGGGCAGCAGGCTGAGGAGTGTTGTGCAGTTACTCCATTTATATTTCCAGAAACTTGTGTCCTTTCCTTCCTATACGCACTGGACATGGCCCACTGCCCAAGACCATTTAATTGCATGGGCTAAGATATGAACTGCCAACTGCCATGTTTGGCACATGAAAACAGCAATTTTTAGCTTATTGCAAAAAACCTGAAACAGTATGTGGTTGCTTTTAGAGAGAATATAGAAAGCTTGGGTTAAAATGTAGCTGACATTGTCTGCATGCTGTGAAAATATAGAATCAGATTTTAAAACATTTAATACTGATAGCTATGGAAAAAAATGTTCTAGGTGTGTTCTTCAGAACAAAGGGAAAGTGCTGAAGTAAAAAAGACCATTTAAACATGTATTTTCATCCTCATATGGAACCATTCTCGTCATTACACAATTAGTGACAGCATTTTTCCAGGAACTCTTACAGGAATTTCTTCTGAAGACCACAAAATATAGTGTATAATAAATGGATTTATTGTGTTAGGATGCATCTCATCCCTGGGTTCACTTGGTGTAGTGGCCCCAATACTTGTGCATGAACGATTTTGGTTAGGCCTCAGAAATCACCAAGGAATCAAAGTAAGGAGTCTACCCAAGAACACAGTGGCATACTCTGACACTTATGCAAAGACACACACAGATGGCCAAGTACCAAGTACATAGACACTTAAAAAAATTTTTTTTTTTTTTTCATCACATAAAAGTGTGTGGAAGTGGCAATGAGACCAAAAAATGAAACCCTTAACATATTTCTTTAGGAAAGGCAAGCCAAAGCCAGTTACATATGTCTAACATTACCAAATTGTGCACTACTGTCTGGAGTTGCTGATTGCTAATGGAGTACCTTCAATTTTATTGAATTATCTTTCTCTGAGAAATTACTTCAACAACTTCTTATCTGTGGTTTACTCATAGAAAATGTTGTCAATAAATATCGGAAGGTAGGAATCTTACACTAAGCTGACTTACGCTAATGAGTTTTCAAACATTTTTGGCAAAATAGGAGCATTAGCAAATAAACAACACATATAATTTTTATTATATGGTTGCATCTTAACTACAGTGTGGATCCTCCTCACTTAGTGATCCAGAGCAAGAGACATTTTAAAGGACACTGCAGCTTCTTCTCTTCCTATTCCATGGGTTTCCTCCCAGAGTGCCAATACTTCCTTTGCTTTTCTCTAAATGAATGAAGCTTCTGAGCATTTTATCTCTTTGCTTCAACATGCTGTATTGAATTTTTATGCTGTCATTTTAAACACCAAATGAAATGCACTGTATATGCCAGATTTCTAATGGTGGCTTTCCTTTCATGAGGAAGTGACATATGTTTAAATCATTCTATTGGTGCTTAGAGAGTACAGTGAGTTTGACTAAAAGTTCAAAACCAAGTCACAAAACAGTCTATAATTCAATCTGTAAAAAAAACCCTACTTCTCAATTTTGAGTTTGGGTAGCGATTGTGGAATTCAGACCTTTTCTCTTCATACCAACAAAGCTGTAATGGTTTGTTTCCACTTAGGATATAATGGTTCACTTCTGACTTGTATTTCCATTTGCTAGAGTTGATTTTTGAAACACTTTATCCTATGTGTGTTTATTTTGTTTTTATAAAGTGCTTTCAGTGAGGACATACTTTACAACAAACAGCTTTTAATGTCTACAATTACTTCAATCAGTGCTCAAAGAATTTGTTTTAAAGCAAAATAAACTTGAAATAAAATGGAAAAAATAAAATAAAATTTAGAAATTAGGACACATAAAAGAGCAAGTGATTACATTCTAGATTAAGTAGAAAGACACCCAAATGAAAAGGAATACTGTAAATTCCTTTTAGCATTAAAAGGCTCAGTGGGGAAGTTGTTCAGGATTTTGGTTAAATACATATCCCATTTTTCACTGGTCTGGAGTTATGTTCTGCACATGTGGCTATGCAGACTGGAAAAACCCTGCTGATATTTTACAAGGAAGGATGACTGTGCTTTCACTGCCACAGGGCAGACTCAAGCCCAAATTAATTAATATTCATTAAGTAGTTATTAATCATAGTATTGGCTATAGTGTAGTTATTACTGGTAATAACTTAATTATGTTAGGAGGAGAAGGCTATACAGCTGGCATTCTTGGAGGAAACCTTGCAGTGAGGATGTCAGATGGAACAAACGATTTGGGTCCTTTCTTGATGGGACAACAGGACATTTTCTGGGAGCACGTTCATGTTCCAAGCCACAAGGGCAGGTTGAGTTTGAAGGCAGCCTGAACTTGAACTGAATATAAGCTATTTAAAAAAACAGTTTGGACACTTGATCCTGGGTTTTGACGAGAGCATGGAAGAAGTACAATATGATTCTTGCTGAGGTAAATTCCCTGCCCACATCTCCTCCAGTAATACAGTGAAACAGTCCAGTTAGACTTTCAGAGGATTTGGATGCTATGATGAAATCCAGTCAATATTAAATGGCATGGATTTTTGAGGTGTGTCATAGCTGCGTGTTCATATTTCTTCAGCATTTCTATTTCTGTCAAAACCACATACCTTTTGCTATTCTGGAGTTGTGGTTTTCTTCACTTGTGTGTATCAATGACAGTCTGAATCTAAAGGATAAACCCTTGAAAGAAGACAGTCTCCCCCATTTATAACACAAATCCTTAAAATGCCACAAAATGATCCTCTGTAGGATGCATAGATACATGCCCACTTATGAAATCACTGTTGCTTTTATCAAAGAATCTCAGCTAATTCCACAAAGTTCTCAAAATTGTTTGCCTAAGCAAAACACATTGCTACCCATAATGGACTTCCTGAGATCATTCATCAAACGCTGGTTCCCTACTTACACTTTTCTTACTTCATATTTTAAATTACACTAAAGTGATGGACACATTTGTAAATTCCTTACAATACTAAAAATTATTAAAATTATAAAAACTATTTCAAAATACTGAAAAAACCCTGAGTTCTCAAGTTGCTGTTCCCTCTTGAATAATCACATCATTAAAAATGAACAGTTTGAGCTGCATATCTTGGCACATCCTTACTTGTTCATCTACAGTGTAATGAAATTGTTGACTGTGAAGAAGAAGAGGAAAATATTGCATGTAGGAAGATCAGTAGTACAGGCATGGGAGGTCTAACCATTATCTTCTTTCTTCAACAGATCTTCATAGGAGAGGTTCCAGTGACACTGTAAAAGAAGACAGAGATTAAAGCTAAACAACTGTGTTCATAGAAGCAATATTTTAAATGTCTGTAGTATGCAATTACTGGGTACCTCAGAGAACTATATGTCTGCTGGTTCTTTTGGGATTAAAAAAGGAAAAGAAAAATGAAATTATTGAGGATGTTCACTAGATGATTTGCATCACATCTGGTTCATGCTTTATCATTAGCATTGTAGTCAAAGATTCCCTGTTTCTCTGATAAAAGGAGCAACACTAAATGATTCAGTTAAATATTTCCAGGGTGGCATTGTTAAATAATTTCTGAGAAGCCAACCCTGACAGAAGCATGTTAAACCTCATCGTAGAACATAAGGACTTTGCTTATATGAACGTGAAAGTCCAATTGGCTGATGCTGAAGATGACAACATTTTCATCCAGAAGTTGCAGCAGGTGTGATGCATTTGTTTTGTTCCCTGGGTGGATCTCTAACACGAGTGGGAAGGATATTTCTTGAAAGTGGTTCTCGTAGACATGGTTTAGATTCAAAATGAAGGAGTGAGACAACTTTGCCTGTGAATCTCATATAAGGATTATTTTATACAACAGTGCAACGGTGGCATTTCTGTCTATTGTTTAGGGGTAATAGTCATGCTTTTGGAAGAACATGAGGGGCACTAGTTATCAGCTGATCCTAAGGCACATATAAAATTAATTCAAGTATTCAGATAATACTTTTTGCACAAATTCAGTCTTGAATGCAGCTTCCCATAGAGTTTCTGGCTATAATATATTATCTGTAATTCTACAGGAAAGAGGTTATATCTGCACTTCGCATCCAAGGCTTAAGCACCAATATATCAATGAAAATCTGTGATCAGGGTAAACAACATATATAACATAAAAAAGCCATTCCCAGAATCTTAATTTTGACTCAAGATGAAAACAACCATGGGATGCTCAGTCTGTTTTGTATATTAATGAAACACGGTGCACTCTTCCTCTTTCATAGACATTCTTGTAGCTAAATTGGCAAATACATTAAAAAGCAAGAGTGTTTTCACAAGAAACAAGGAGGGGGGTGAATAATCCTCAGTTGAACATCTAAAACCTAGAAAATCTGCACAAGTTATCCTCCTTTTATTACAAGTGGAGACAAAAAAATTCTGTTGTCCTGTGATCAGAGTCCAACAAAGGGCACATTAATCCTTTTTTGATAATGCTTATTTTCCTTTCTTGATCATAAAGTATCCTACAGGGATTAGGTCAGGCTTGACATCTCACTTTCAGACATCTTGAGTTAAACAGCATGGCTCCCACTCAACAGGTCCTCTCCTACATGCTTTGTGGAATATGGTTAGTGGAAAGAAAACATGATTTTATGCTTTAATTACACTGCTAACCATCTCTTGTATAGGTATCTAATTTTACTCTTCTTGATGCTTTTCCTTCTCTAATTTTATTTTAAGTCGTATTATAGATTCATCTAAGACCTTATATATTAATCATTTACTACTTCCCTGCAAAATGAAGTTTACATTCATTCTCCACAAACATCAAACACGAATGAAATAGTAAGAGCAACCTTATGTTGTGACTTTACTCTCTGAAAAATCATAAAAGTACATATTTTATACAAATTCTATATTATGAACACTTTGAATTTTCCATTACCACTATTAATAATAACCTGAGTGTGTCATCTTGAAAATGTCTATATCTGGCTTGTGTGCTAGAGAAATAGACTGTAATATTCTTCTTCAATTACCAAATCTATCAAAGATAGTAGTATTTCCAATATTTTGCTTACTGTTCTGTATGTCTGTAAGAAACTATGGGCATATGTCAAGTTCTTAGTCATTTGTGTAGCTGTAGAAATAATACAGAATCGATCAGTCTTGGAAATTGAGTTAAAGTTGGCAATTTTATTTTTCTGCACAGTCATTAAATATTTAATATTTCCTCTTGTCCTTCAGGGAATAAATTTAAGAAAAATGACTTGCCATCTAAATAGTCTCACTTCTACCAAGTGCCCCAAGTAAGGCTTTCCTATGATAGATTATGCTTGGTTCCACACAGCTACTACCTGCTCTGTTTGGAGACTATAATCAGGCTTGTCCAGATGCTTTTGCCACCTTGCCTGCTAGATAAGGACTCTTTGTGAGACATTTTGAAATAGCCCATTTGCAGCCAAGGTCTTAGGTGTGTGTCAAAATCCTGAGAGCAGTATATTATTTTAAAGAAATATTAAAATTGAAATATGTGTAGTTATTTCCTTATATTGTTTTAGGTGCAAGGGAAAACAAGGAATTGAAAATGGATGAGAAAAACAGAAAAAATACTTTTAGTATCATGGAGTGTTTTCCACCTATTAGGATACATAAGCACTTCACATTTCAATATGTATTTAATCTAGTGAACGGATAATGACTGTCTTTCAAAATATTCTTACTATTTTATAACTCATTTATAAAGCTGGTTTTGAGTAAGATTAATCTATTTTTACTAAAGACTAAACTGAAACAGTGAATAACGAAAAAAAAATTGGTAACATTTCAAACACATGAATATGATTTAATTTTTGATTTTTATTATCTATTTTCATTAGCTTTCTGTGACTGGAGAAGCAAATTCATGTTGTGTTCATATGAAAGCTCACATAAAAAATCTGTTGTCAAGATAAACTTAATTACAAATCAGTAAATGTTTTGGGACCGTTTCTTCAAGTAAAAAATATATATCATCTGATAACCTGAATGAAATATTACAGAAAAATATAAAGCTAGAATATTAAAACTCAAATACTTTGAGTTATAATTCCGGTCTCCAAATATTCCATGAGAGAAATTTATTTTCATAAAAATTAAAACAATTATAAATGGCAATGATAACCCCTGTGGCTTGTGGAAATGTGTAGGTGTCTTTCAGCAAATGGTGATAAGCTCTGAGTCAGCCACCTGTTCAAAGTATGGTCTGGAGAAGAGGGGATTTGTTCCCAAGAACATACTTCACACCATCTATCAAGATGAAATGGTATTGAAAAATTTGTCTCAATAGAAAACCCATCAGAGGGAGGCCTTCTTCTGAATTATCTATACCAAACAAAAACACAGGAGGGAAACTGCTCCTCTTCATACTTTTTCTCCTATCTTGGTTCAACACCCTGTCAAGAGTTGTCTTCTCTCTGTCCTGTGAAGGCCTGACTGCCAGGTTAGGGTCTGTAATACAAGACCCAGAGCAATTTAGACACAGGGAATTTAGGATCCATGGCATTATAAAGCAACTCAGTGGAGGTTCAAAGAGTTCAGGGGTCCCAGGAGCATCAGATCTGCAGATAATTTGTCCTGTTAGGTTGTAATCTCAAGATAGGTAGGGCTGATGCCTTGCCAAAATTGCTATTTCCACATATTTACTCTATGGAGACAACAAAGAACTCTTCCCAGACAACCATCAGACAACAGGGACAGAAACAGTAACACACACAAAAATGAGAAAGAGAAAGAATAAGTACAGGTTTCATGTGTTGGGTTTTTTTTTTCAGAACACTCACTGCCTTTGAAAATCCCTCACTAAATATGTTTGTTCTAAAAGGTATTTTTGTACCAAAATAGAATGCATTATCCAGACAGTCTCCATGGTAACTTTGTTTCTTATTAAATGGAAGAGGAGAAAAGCCTAATTAACTCATATGACCTTTTATTTGTTAACTGTTCCACTATACCTTTAGTGACTCTGTCTGCTGTGTGTTGAAAGACACCATTTTCCTTTGGCTGCTTTTCTTTTTTTAACAATTACAGGTTTTTCATATTAAATTTATATCATCGTGTGCAAACAGAAAATGGCATACCAAGGGGGAGAATGATGCCTCTCTGCCTCTTGAAGCTTCTCTTAACTTTCAGACGTAAAGCTACTTTACCTTGGTGCTGCAGGAATACCCATTGTGCTCCTCATTCTCTTCATAAAATCCTAAGTGACAGACTTCCAGCAATTGTGTCTGGTGCTAGTCAAGTGCAATCAACACTGGAATAATTTTTTAAAAAAATCCAAATATTCTTCAAAGATTTTCTATTTCTACAGATTTTAGTGTATAATTGAAAAAAAAAAAAAAAGGAAGTTTCTGAAGAAAAATCGTCAAGAAAATCCATGAGCCAGGTTGTAAGTCACACTATGGACTCTTTACCTTTATAATACTCTTAAGAAAGGTATCCACTGTATTTTTACATTAACACAACACTGGGAAATACTTTGGATGCAGAACACTGGAATAATTTTTTAAAAAAATCCAAATATTCTTCAAAGATTTTCTATTTCTACAGATTTTAGTGTATAATTGAAAAAAAAAAAAAAAACATTTGAGAATTAAAACCTGAGTTTAGCTTTCTTAATTTTCTACAGATAGACTGAATGTTTATGAGCCTGTGCCCAGATCTTCATGACACTTGAGGGAGAAGTGCTTAAAAGTCCAACACTGTGGGAAATAGTGTCTGGGGTGGACAATCCTAAAACAGTTAAAAGGTTTTACCGAAGGGCTTCAGCAGCAAAGCTGCTATATGGCCCTTGGCAATATTTAGTCCAGTCTTTACTGGGGAAAGCATCATTATCAGTGAGGAGGTGGGGAAGGAAGAGGAAGACCTGCAGGCTTTCAGACTAAGGGTATACCAAGGGAGTTACTCAAACTACAGGCATATATGTGAATGCTTACTCTTTTCACAGGCATCCATGAAACTACTATTTGCTAGAGACCCATTACCAGACAAGCAAGGACCAAGAGCAGGCAGCATTCATCCAGGATATGATGTTAAACCTCACCCTGTTGGGATGAAACCTGCCAGGCAATTGCAGAAGACAACTTGTGCATCATCTCGAGTAGGGCTCCCATGGTTCATCTGTCGTCACCACAATCCAAGTCACATCTCTTCTGTGGACCTGGGAAACATTACACCAGCACTGCCATGTAAGTGGTTCTTGGACACTAGAAGAAACTGTTTTTCAGAGAATAATGTGTTCCTCTTCCTTGCCTTTTTTTAAATAAGCTACTGCAGCTGGTATTTAATCTGTGTATTTAGTCTGAAGGGGCACTGAGGGATTCCTGGTTACTCTAGTAAATAAAGATATTTGAAACGGCACTGCTGCTCTGTTACAGCACTTGGCCTAATTGAAACTGGTGCAAGTGAACAATAGATCAGGAAATACATGTTTTCACAGAATCATCTAGTTTGGAAAAGACCTTGAAGATCATCCAGTCCAACCATTAACCTATCACTGACAGTTCCCAACTACACCATATCCCTCAGCGCTGTCAACCCAACTCTTAAACACCTCCAGGGATGGGGACTCCACCACCTCCCTGGGCAACCCATTCCAACGCCTAACAACCCCTTCTGGGAAGAAATGCTTCCTAATATCCAGTTTAAATCTTCCCTGGCACAACTTGAGGCCATTCCCTCTTGTCCTATCGCTTGTTACTTGGTTAAAGAGACTCATCCCCAGCTCTCTGCACCCTCCTTTCAGGGAGCTGTAGAGGGCGATGAGGTCTCCCCTCAGCCTCCTCTTCTCCAGACTAAACACCCCCTGTTCCCTCAGCCGCTCCCCGTACGACCTGTGCTCCAGACCCTGCACCAGCTTCGTTGCCCTTCTCTGGACACGCTCAAGTCATTCAATGTCCTTTTTGTAGTGAGGGGCCCAACACTGAACACAGGAATCGAGGGGCGGCCTCACCAGTGCTGAGTACAGGGGTCAGATCCCTTCCCTGTCCCTGCTGGCCACGCTATTGCTGACACAAGCCAGGATGCCATTGGCCTTCTTGGCCACCTGGGCACACTTCTGTTTTAGAGCCATTGATGCTAAGTAATGCTCAATGCTCTCAGTGCAAGTGTAAGCCTCTCCTCATGTATTACAAGAGGGTTTTTTTTATTAGGTATGCTGGATCCAGAAGGCAGCTAGTCTTTATATATATTTGTGCTTTGTACATTAATTTATGTTTCCAAATTACATAGTGCTCTTAGACATGAACTGCTTTTTAGGATTTGCCCTGTTTATCTGCAGCCTTAGAATTTATTTGCAGTGAATAGTAAAAACAGTCTTCACAGTTAATATGTGTTGGCTCTCTTGACACAATGTCATCTGGGATTAGGTAGAGCATTCTCCAAGTACCATATCTTAAGCACCATCCTTGGAAAAAGGGGCCAGTCTCATAGGGTAAGGCAGGCTGGTAGCTTTTCATAGAAAATAGAGTACTCCCGAGCCATACATTGGGAAGGATATAGAGTGAGAATATAGGGTATGGTGCTGGCACCTGGCCACTTGGCAGAAGGAGCCAGGGAGGAGTGGAAAATGGTTAGAAAATGGTTAGGATATGTGTGTAGTTAAAGGTAAGCCTTGTGATATGCAAATGAAAGGAGAAGCTACCTGTGTCACTTTGCAGTGGGTTCTGGTCAAAGTCCAAGGCAGCACAAAAGAATATATTTTCAAATAACAAACATTTGACTGATGAGGTGGGGCTGAAAAAGTTGGCATGGTTCAATCAGGCTGTTACAACATTCTTATGGCAACAGAGAAATGATATGACATGGAGAAAAATGTAGGGGAAGTTCCTTTGAAGTCTGGAGAGGAGAGATTGTAAGGAGAGAAGAAGCCTCTAGAAGAGGCTAGGCAAAGGCTGACTGGTGCAGGTAATTAAAGGCTATGGTGCTGTGTAAACGCAAATGATGTGAAGATAGGCTAAGACTACAGAATTGAAAATGTCTGCTCCAGAGGACAGTGTTTAGCCCCTGGTGTATGGTGGCTGTGTTGTCATAGGGCAATGTGACAATTTTCCCTTCTACATTAAACTGACAGCTTCCACCCTGCAAAGGTTTGGCATTCTTGGTGCTCCTGTCATGCTCTGTGGTCATAAACCAGAATATATTTCTTTTGGGGTGAATTTTTTAGTTTCAAGTGTTTGTAATAATTTAAGGGCTGTATTTCAGGTTATCATACAAAACTGTTGGTTTATATTATGAAACTGAGGTTGTGTTGCACAACCTGGAGCGTGGCATTACAACAGGAATACAGGTGTGTGGAGGTTTTTGGAGGTGCACAAGAGAGGTACTTGGAATGATAGGAGATAAATCTGGTGCATTCTTGTAATTGCTGCTTTTTGATAGCCATCACTCACCAGAATTATGCCAAGGTTTTGCTTTGGAGGAAAGTAGTCCCAGGAATAAATCAACATCTGTACAATCGGGGAACCAGGACTGGGAATGAGCTAGTAACTCTCATACTCATGAACCTTTCACTCTCCCAGATACAAAAAAAACATCTGTCAAATGAATTAAGAAAGAGGTAGAATAGAAATAAATATAAATTTTACTGGGGAAAAACACAATCTAGAGCAGAGCAATACATGATAGCAACTTCAAACTGATGTAGGCTTCACTGATGACTTTGAGTGTCTGCAAGAGGCAACTGACAGACACACAACATGGAAAGAGGCTGAAACTGAGTATTCCCAGCTTGTTTAGGACCATCACAAACTGCACCATCAAAGCCAGGGTAAGTTGTGTGCTTTTGATCACCTGAGTATAATGTAATGTAGTGGCACTGTGATGTTGTGGCAGATTTGCTGTTTCTGTTACTGTCTCCTAAACTTGTGAGTCACAGCTTGTGTCAGTGTCCTGCAGAGCAGGATCAGTGTGGATGCCGAGGCACTATGGGAGGCAGTTCTCCTATAGAGGAAGGCATGTGGGATTAACAAAGCATATGAGCTGAAGACAAACTAGGGTATGACCTGGTTTCTGGAATGGCCTTACCAAAGGTATAACATTCAGTATGAAGATAGCTGGAAACACCAGAAGGTAGTATATGAGCCTGAAATGAGTGAGGAAGATTGGGCTCAGCCTCCCTTACTGGCATGTTCTTTGGAAACAATCTAACAGAAGGTAGCACAGATATAGTTTTGGAAAGCATTCCCCATGGGATGCTACAAGTTGTTATTCATTATCCATGTTAGGGACAAAACTGGACCCAGACTCAACAGGAACAAAGAAGTATAGTTGCTGGCCTTTTAGTATGCATGCAATGTTGTAGCCATGTGCAAGACAGCAGTAGCTCAGAGAAATGTGTGGAGAATCTCCCTGCTTGAGTTATATGATGCAGTTACTGGATATTGAGTGAGCTTAGACCAGCAGCTTGGAGCAAAATGGTGAACTTTAGCAGTGCAGGATGTGGAACAAGATTTTGAGCATCTAGCTTTTTTCGGAACAGTTCTCCTATCCCTTGCAGAGGACCTGGATAGGAAGCCACGCTCCCTAAGCAACCATCCTCAGAAAATCATAACTGCAGCTGCCACAAGACCTGGTCAAGTACTGCTCCATGAGCCCTGCTTGAGCTCCAACTTTCTGACAGCAGGGTGGTTTCGGTTTCCTCATTCTAAGTGCTGTGCAGAGAGGCATGAGGACAAACAAAATGTCACATTCAACAATGAAGAGGTGAACATAGCATGAGTGTTATAAAATGCTGATTTTCTACAGCTCAGAGCAATTTCTGGTACTGGCAATCTAGCAGTGGTGAGAACCATCCTGAGTTTCAGTAAGCCAAAGAAGGAACTAGAAAGTTAGCAAGGAACTGAATTAATATCCCAATTATATATTATATGACAGAGGCCAAACACGAGTGATTTCTGCCATTGGGGAAATAAAGCTTGTTTTCATTAAACTCCACTAATCTGAGAAAGAGTTTGAGTATTAGAGTATTCAGTTCTCTCCATAATGTTGTCTATAACTCTTTGAAAGTCTGGACAACTTCTTTGCCTTTCTGCCCTAATCCATTCTGTATCCATTTTAAATGGTAAATATAGAATATGATTTGGATTAAGCATGGCTCTATGAAAGAATGATATTACAATAAATGTTCCTGTAATAGCATTTTATAATGGTGGGGTTTGTTGTTTTGTGGTTTTTTGTTGGTTTTGTGTTTTTTTTTTTTTTTACAATGTAATTGTATATATATTTTCTGTGCAGGATAGTAAATAATTTTGTCAACAGTAAATGCTGGAGTATTTCAGAGCAGTAGAGTGTAAATGATGGATTAGGAAGACAATTTTAGTCTGGTGTCCAACAACTTCTTCCTAGTATATCTCAGGTTTTTTCTAATCTTTGTTACCTCCTCCATGCCATTCCAGGTACCAAAAGACTGGGAAGGAACTCCTGAGTCATCAGCTTCAGCAGGTTCATCTCCTGTCATTCATCAATTAACCTTTTTCTAGAACTGAGAGCTTGAAAAAAATTGAAGATGTTCTCCCTCAAGACTCCAAACAACCTGTTCAGCACTTCAGTGTGTTGTTTGGAAATAATCTAATCTGTAGTAAATGTATTCATGGTCCATTCATACCTATGCCAAAGCAGCTTTTTAGCATAAATAATCTGTATCTCCATAAATAATCTGTATCTCTTTTGTTCTTTCTCTGCTTGAGAAGAGAAACCAGGCCTGTGAAAAACTAAGAAAAACAGCCTGAGAAAGCAAAAGTTGAGGCTGCTCGATGACTCAAATACTCGCAAGACAAAACTATGAGCAGCAGGGTGCATTCTGTGGAGGTCGAAGCTGATAAGGCTGCCCGAATAACACAAGATTCAGATGGAGGAGGGAGCCCTGTGGAGACGGGACAGCTCTGCCCTGGTGCACCTGGGCAAATTTCAAGGGCCATCCACTGAATGCACTTTGCTTCATTATCCATGAAATGCATATTAAAGTTAACAGCCCTCAATATGCTAACGAGGGCTAACATGATCATGCTAATTATATCATGCCATGAAACGCCTTACTCCTCCCTGTACATGGGATACGTAGGTATGTGGGTCAACGTAGGGGACAGACGCAGGGAAATTTTGTATAAATCAAGGAGAAGGAAAGAAAGGGGGTGGAGGTTGGGGGTGGGAAGCTGGATTATGCAGTGAAGCGAAGAAAACGGAAGCAAGTGAAAAAGACGGCTGCCTCCTGGAACCCTCACTGGTGGGATCAGCACAGAAATGCAGACCGGTGATGTGTATTTCTCCATTCCCTCTAGCTCCTTCTTTTCCCTTTTTCCATTAAGAAATGCAAGGCATATTGTATTGCTTGCCACAACTTGCTATATACTTAGCCAATTGTCGTATGTTCAATTAGTACATTGTAGGTAGTTAATAAATGTTTGGATTTAGAGACTTGTCCACTCCATTGGGTATTTGTGCATCTGAGTCACTTGTCTCCCTCATCTGGGTGGGACGTGACAATAGACAGCAAGGACACCCCCACTCAATTTTCTTCCTGCTTGTCTAAGTAAGCCAAGCTTCCGCCTCAGCTAGTAAAAAGCATTTTCCATTCTTTAGAACAGTCTGATTAATCTTTCCTGAGTTCATTTTATCTGAGTTAATCTCCATGAACACAAGTAACCAGAAGTGTAGGATCCACCTGATGGGACCTCCAGAGGACTATAATATCCATGTTTCTCTCTCTCTCTCTGTAGGAATAGATACACTCTAGATTTAAAGGTGCTTTTTTACAGTGTCATCATATTGGTGGACATATTTCCTGTGTGTTGTACTCTTCCCTGAAAATCATCTGTAGTTTCCAAGTATCAACTCCCAGTTTACAAATAAATTCTCAGAGCTACCTCTGTCTACACGACACTGCACCTTGTACTATTAACCTACTGTTCATTTATTCCTCTTTTGCCTTCATATCTATTCAGTTTTGCTGCATTATATCTTGAGCTATATAGCTAACATCAAACATCAGCTCACCAGCAAATTAGTATACCCTAGGTTTTTGCATTATTATACTTCTTGTCTTGAAAGTGTTCCTGAGAGCTAACAGTATATTTTAACCTCAATATTTTATTTTTATGCAATGATGATCAAATTCTCTGTTACTTTTTCACAATGGGTGTTACTTTACTGTTCAAGTATTCTTAATAATTTAATCTATTCAATCTTCAAATTATTTAAAGTAAGATATCACTTACCAAGAATGGATCTTTATTTTGCTTGGAATTTATAAAGAACAGTGCACATCTAGTTTACAGGATAAGTAAGAATTTACCAAGTACCTGCAGGATTATTCCTTCTGTTATGCACTTCTGTTTATAAACCACTCCTTGATCAGAAAGAATAGATTCTTCTCTTTAAATATGCGGAAAAAATAAAGTGGTTGGGATTGTGTTTCCCACTAAGTTGTAGTTTTCAAGAAGCATTATTGGAACAAGGCACAGCCATCATTTTTTTTACTAGAAAAAAGAGAGGATTTATGATGTGTGTAACTATGTTAGAAGCTGATCTGAATTCATTTAACCTGGGGCCTCTAATGATAATGTAGTTGAAATAATTTTAATTATTTTCATTCTTATAGGAGACAGTAGAATATTTTTTTCATTAAAATCTGTGGCTTGTTAAATGAACTGAGCCAGGCATCTTAAAAAAAATGACATTAAAAATTAATATGCCATCCATTATAAGGAGATGCACCATAGATTATATTTACTTTTTTTTGACATTGTGCTATAAATCAGGGTCAAATCCTGATATACATCACCTGATTATGTGTTTCATGACTGGCAAAGCTTGAACAGTGTCTTTTGGCTTAGTTGGGAGGAAGGCATGGAGCACCTGTGGGTACAACTGAAAAGAAAGAATGTAGTACCCATAATTTTCAGGGCAGACACTCCTGTCTTTTGTTTACTTACCAGATTTTGCTATCAGAACAATCTTTTGTTCTGGCTGTTGTTTTGACTTGTGCTTTCCTCTACAATACAGGTGTCTGTAAGCTGCTTATTTCTCTTGGTGGTGGTTTTGTTGCCTTTTACTGAGCCTTCAGTGTGGGCTGGCTGCTCCTTGGTGGCCAGAAATGGAGGGGCATCTCCAGGGGCAGCAGGGCAACACCGCACCTGAACAGAGGAGGATGGTGGTGGTAACCCATTCAGTCATGTGTCCAGGCAATTCCAGGCAAGTCCCTAATGCGAGGCAAGTCTGAGGTCGAGCCCAGAGGACAGCCCATGGGCCAGGATCCAGATCTGGATTGAGTGGCAAGGCACAGGCATAGCCATAACACCGCTTCACTGTGGCTCTGTCAGTGCCTCGATGTGCCAGTCTCGGTGTAAAACCAGCTCCGGGACAAGGAGGCAGATTCCTCGTTGGGGCATCTTAACAGACCTGTTCATAGGGAGCCTCTGCTGAGGATTTTTAGCAGAGCTTCCACCAACAGCTCTCTTCAAGCCAAGCACCTGCACCATTATCTAAGTTGGCCCTGAGCCCAGGCAGACAAATCCCCAGGAGCAGGGTGATGTGCTCAGAGTTCTGACATTCAGTATCACTGTATATATTGACTATCATAGAGGAAATGATATTGTTCAGTGTGAAAAAGTGCCCCCAGATGGCAAATAAACCAGTGATATGGTTATGTTATTCACTGAAATTAGCTGAATGTGATTGCTATCTGTCATTGAGACTAAGAAGATTAATTAATTTCTGACCAGCTATTCTCCTCTTTGAGATGGGCCCAAAGAAAAAAATGCCAGTAGAAATGTTGCAATGTAGCTACCCAGAAACTTTGGATGTTTAATTGCCTCCCTTAAATTTTTGAGAAATAATTTCCTAGATTTGCAGTAATGTGATCATCTTAATACTAATTTAGATCTTGTGGTTCCAGGATTTTCCTAAATGTCAACTAACAACAAAGGAGGTGAAGGCAGACTGATGTGATAAAATGAAGAGAATTGCCAAAAGCACCACAGTTCACCACAAATAAAACAACAAGGAGGCCAAGATACAGAGTACTCACCTTTTCTCAGTTTTCTGCTATGAAAGGAACCTATTTATTAAACAGTGGTGAGCTGAGAAGGGGGTTGGAACTGCAAGCAAGCAAACTGCCTCTGGCTTTTTCATTCCTGCTGCTTTGAGAGAAAAAGGACTTGTCTCCACTCTTTGTAAATAAACACGACAGCATCAAAAGTACCTGGCTCCATCCATTCCTCCTCCTAACAGAAATATGCTGCAGGACCCTGAATGCTGGGTAAATCTGGGGTCAACAGGGGCAGCAACTTTTATGACACCTGCCTTGGTATCTGCTTGTATTACTGATAACTTTTTCCGTGTACTGTACTTGAAAGAAATGTAACTATTTTAAGACAAAGAATGTTTGATCATCCAACTTTTTCCACCTCACTGCTGCTTATGTTTAGACTTGGATTATTTTGTATGAGAAAAAACAATTTTTTAAAACACTCCTCCAGTCTTTTTTAAATATTTGCATTTCCAGGAAGATGGAATGTCTTGGTGAGGTCTCTTATCAAAAGTGTATGTATGAGCTCGAGTATATTTTACTTTTATATATTAAAATTTCCCTCAAACCTTCAGGAGGAAGAAATATGGCTGTAAAAATATTTAAATGACAGAATCACAAATTAACACATTAATATGCAATTAGAACTGGAAAAAAAAAAATGTAAATGTTTTCCCCACTACTAACCAGATAAAGAGCAAAATATCTTAAAAAAAAAAAAAAAAAAATGGAATAACTCTGCTGCAAGCATAAAAAGCACTGACATAAACTCATAAGAAAAAATATGACAACTTCTATAAAAGGTACAGGAAAATCCCCAAAAGAAAGAACCGTTGGATGATTCCTATCACATAGGTATTAATATTTCTATCAATATTCTTATTGACAGATCATTAAAAATTAAATTAAGTGCTCTATGGAATACACTTAATTCTTACGAGAAATGTATTTTGACTATTTTGTAGTGTCACTATTTTCTTTTGCTTGGATATGTCTCTCCTATCTTTATCGATTTTTAGACTTCAGTAGCTGCTCTTAACAAGTTGTTGAATTTCTCTTGTTAGTTGTCTAACAGAGAGCAGTCAGCATTTCTGGTGAGCATTTCTGCTCACCATTTTTCCTTTCTTACGCTTTGGTCTAATTCTGTTGGTATATGGATTGCCTACCTGTGTGGTAGTGACTCAAATTTTAAATCGTTAGCTAGATGTGAGCTAAGCCAATAAAGTATTAGGAATTATGGTGCTTCTCACTTACTGGCTGGCCAAATGAAGCTTTGATGAAATCTATTGTATTGTGGGTATTAGGATATGCCTTCCTTTCCATGCAAGAAAGATCTTTTTCACCTTCACTACTATTAATCTGAAGTACATACCTTAAGAGGAAAATACACCCTTGTCTCTCTAAATCTTCAATCTGGCATAATTGAAAAGTACTTGGTCTTTAAATATAAAATTTCTGTTTCTTCAGCATTGTTTTTCTTCTTTAGAGGAAGAAACAGAAAGTAAAATGTGGTTGTTCTATAATGACACTTTTTTTTCTAGTATTTATTTCTCTGAGAGACTTGTTTTCCTTGACTTGTTCTCTTCTCAAATGTGTATGATAATCTCACTTTGCTCTCCTACTGTTACTGTTTTCAAGTGACTGCAGTTATGAGTAGCTAACCTGCTGAGATATAGTTTATTTAATACCTGAAGCTGTCCTAAGGACCAGACGTTCATTAGAATACAAACAATTGTCAATGGGCAAACAGATCTGGAAGAAACAAGGATCTAGTCAAACCTTCAGCAGATGAGAAAAAGTGTTGGGGAATTTTGATGTACAGCAAATAGTAATCACTGAAACTGTGTCAGGCTTTGTGTAAACTAGTGGAATTTTTTTAAAGATTCTTCTGATTGCTCAGCAGTTTTGCTGATTATGTTCCTCCTAAAACATGGGAATAGACATAAGCAAAACTGGAACATTTATATTCTTTGGAAATGGGCTTCTTCATGAGAAGGAACAATAAGAAGAGGGAATAAACATCCTGTACCCAAAATGTTTGACTTTTCAGTTTCAGTTGGCTGTCCAGATCTGGAAATATTTGAAAAGTTTTCTTTACAGTTTGAGATATCCACTCTTGCTCATTTTGAATGCCAGAATCTGCCCTGTCCTTGGGTTCCTTCTTATTCATTAGATACTCTTTGACAATTGCCTCAACTAGGGAGGAAGATGGAGAGAGATCAAATAATCTAGCTACCTGGGACAAATCATATTTCCAGATAAAGTCAGGGCAGAAAAGTCTGTACGTGAACTGATGTAATTAAAGTGTGCATTTTTTGCAGTGTTTGATTCCAGCAAACATTTTCTCCCATTGCACTACTGAGATAAGAAATGCCTATTTCAACATTTCAAACCCTGTAAATGAATCTCCAATTATCATATCAATTCAAAAATAATGATGTTTTAAAGAATTTAATTTTTTTTTCCTGTTTACTAATCTGTCAAGATAAATTTGAACATGTATTCCATATGAAGACATATATATTTTAATAAAAAAAATCTTATTTTAGTTTTTCTTTCTTTTAATGTCAGTAAATGTTAAAAGAGAAAACACCGCCTCAAAGTGTGTGCAAATAGTTGTGTTTGTAAGACACATGATGCAGGAAAAGAATTTTAAAATGGAATAATCTATAACTTACATTAACTTTCAAAATAATATGCTGAATATTTCATGTCTTTCAGATTTCTTAAGAAATTAATACAACACGCACTCAGGACTGTATGAGATTTTCAAGTTTTAAAAACTTCATGACTTAACATTACTACTAGGATTTCTTAGACCATGCCTCTGTCAGCTAGAAAAATGTGCAAGGTCAAGATTCATCATCTTTACACCACAGTGGAATGTGCTAGTTTAAAAAAAAAAAAAAAAAAAAAAAAAAAAAAAAAAAAGAAAAGGAAGAATTCAAACTATTGTAGAGACAGAAATCTGATAAGAATAGTGGAATTGTGATAAAATAGCAATCATGACTGGGTTTGTTAAAACATACATATTCTTCAGAGAAAAAAAGAGCTATATTAAGCTACTGGTTTAGCTTTAGATATTAATAAGCTCATAGATGGTTATAAAGAACGAAATGATTGCATAGACAAACCAGAATCTGCTTAAGTAAAAAATTGCTCCGAGAAAGAACTGTAAAAAATGTTCTAAGGATTGGAGGCGTTATGTGGTATCCAAGGACTCTATAGGAACTGGAACAGAGATCTCAGAAATACTGCTAGAAATAAATACTCTTGGGAATTCTGTAATGGTAGAAGATTTTAACTTCCCGCATACAAACTGGAGAACAGACAGAATGGAAGCAAATGTTATGGTCACAGTATTTCTAGAAATGTTGGCTCAAAGATTTATTCACATAAATACTGCATGAGTAAGAAACAGTGCTGTTTAAGACAACGGTTTTAAAGCATGTGAGGATGTTATATGAAGACTGATTTTAGAATACAATCTTAGACTGAGTAATAAAATGTTGACCTTGTTTTATGTAAATTTATGTATGAGTTAAACTCTTTGTCTAAAATTCTAAGCCTCAAATGAGCAATCTTTAAAGAATTAAATAGTACATTATAGGGTCTCTGATATACTGTTAGTTTGGAATTTCCTTAAATCAAAGTTGAAAAAGTCTTCAGAATTTGCGTCTCAAGTAAAGAAAGAACCTTCAAGTGAGGTTTCTAGTTCTAACATACTCAAGTGACGCCTCTGAAAAGGCACAAGGAATAATCAGGAGTAGGAAAAGAGACAGAATGAGACAGAAAACATCTTAAAGCTTAGGCAGGAGACAACTGAGGCTTGCCCCAGGTCACACTAGGCTAGGTGTTATATCTGAAACTAGAATAAGCAGAAAAGTAATTTTTTTCAAGTTGTTTAAAGGAGCACAGGAGCACAGTACCATTTCCTGAAAGATTAGTATTAGCATCTATACTTTCATTTTATTATTTTTACCATGGCAAATGCTTAGATTATTGTTGGAAGGACGATACTGAGGGAGGTGGACCTGTCTGACCTGGTATATTTTTTGCTGTGTTTTTAAGAAAGGAAATGAAGGGGGGAATCCTATACAATAAGCATGGTATTGAGATTTAATGAGATTTAGTTGTTCCTTCCTGCCATCTTCCCCAGATGTTTCAATTAACTAAGTATCATGATATCGACTGAGGAAGTGAAGGCAGAGCAAATGATGGGCATGTATTTAAACAAAAAAAATTACCTCAAGCAGAGCAGAAGCCTCACTCATGAAATGTGATATACTCCCATCAGACAATCACCATCCCAGAGTCTGGAAAAAAATCATCATATGAAATCACAGATCTTGATACCAAGTTTTAAAAATTACTCTATCAGTGCTGTGTGGTACTTCATGACTGGAAAATTACCAGAGAAATATGGAGCGACGTCAACCACAATAGATGGATTTCAATAGTAAGCAAAGCTTTAGAATAAATTTGGAATAAATATTAATTAATAGCATTAAAATAAATGCTACAAGAACATAAAATGTTTTTACCAACACTGGATAAATGTAGAATAACACAATATCTCTCTCAGAAAAGAAAAATTATTTTTCTAGACATGGAACTAATGTATCTAACATTCACTAAAGTATATGCTATGATGTCATTTGAGACATTTAGTAAATCCAGGGGAGAGAGGTATGAAAGTCTAAGGAAGGTAAGGAGGAGAAGATGGTTGTATCAAGAGAGGAAACATGCATCTAGTGAATCATTTCCACCAATGTCCCTAGATGGTGATTTTTGGTCTTTTTTGACAATTTATTAATGATGTCAGCAGAAATTATATGAGTGTGCTAGTTAAACATGAGGATGACACTGTTTGGGCATTAAAAACCAGACACTGGTACATTTCCCATCTGTACATTCAGTCTGGAAAGTAGAGAAAACCTTGTAGATCTGAGTGTAGAGAGGTTCTGCACAGCCATTTAGTAGGAACAAAAAAGATGGATTTTTAAGACAGAGATAGCTGAGTTTTCAAAGATTTATTACATAAAGTTATTCCCTACAATAGTAAACTGTTGTCCTTGATGATTGAGGTGTTCCCTCCCAGCCTTATATTCTAGTCTAAAAGCTAAAACACAGCTGGTCTTAGGAGATCCATGACAGTCAGAAGGCCATTCAAGGGATCCCTTTTAAACCAGTAAAAGTTTCAGAATGGAGAAATGCAACAGAAGTAATTTCCAAGACTGCAAACTGCCTTACTAATTTGTTGCAATTAATTGCAAGGAGCTGCCATCCCTCTTTGTGAAATTCCTCTGAGAGCCCCTGGCTGCAGACAGCTGCCCTGCCTCTCACTAACACAGAGACCAGAACCTTAGCCAAAATAAATTACCATAAAGGATCCTCAAAGTTCACGTATTAACCACCGCATTGGTGCCTGTTTACCATAGTAGCCATTGGTGCGGAAGTGTATGACTAAAATGAAGTTTATCTAAAATCATTACAGTTTCTTTCTTAGCCTAAGCAGCCATCTGAACTCCTTCCATGCCCAGTAAAAGCTGTGTACCTTACTCTGAAACAGCTGTCCAGGATAGGTGGATAAATTGCATTCTGTACATGCTTGTCCTGGTCTGTCAGCTATTTAGACAGTCTTGATGTCCACGATGCCCGACTTTACAGATCCTTAATGCTAGGTGGAATGGAAAGCACATTCTGAGGATTATTTACAAAGATTTACTGTAGGTGAGGGAGGCTAAGCTTTATATGCTTCCTCCAGAGTCAGAGCATCAGTACCTGTAGAGAACGAGAGTGCAGGATCATAAATTTAGCCCCAGTCAGTTGCTCATTTTTACTGACATTAATCTGTGGCTACTTGACCATCAGGACTGCATCCCACCCCACTTGACATGAGTGGGAAGTGGCAGCTAAAGTAGAGCTGTCAGCATTTTTTTCTTTTCAAAATGCTTTTGCTCCAACACATTTAATCTGAGAAGAAAAAAAAAAAAAAAAAAGTTTGTCTGGAGGCCAGGAGGGCAGGGATCTTTGTAAGAGAAGGGGAGCTGCAAAGCAAAGACTCACAGCAAAGAAGGCAGGGCAGAAACCTCACCAGCAGGGCCTGTCCCATCACCCTCAGACAGATGAACACCTGGCAGCCTCAGCCCAGGCCATTGGGCACCTCCCTGGGAATGAGGATGGGCCAAGGCTGGGCCAGTGTGCCAGCCATGGGTTGGGACCTGGAGCCATGGGACCCATGGCCAGGTAGACAGCTGCGATGCAGTAGCCTTCCAGTGGGGATGAAGGGCAAGCATCTCCCAGTAAAGCAGCTTCAAGAGCTCCAAGTCTGGGGAGCATAGATTGGTGGAGGTATTTCACAAAGCTCTCCGTATCAGCAAACTGGCCTTGCTGGAGACTTAAATATGATCTTCAACTCCCTGTTCACATTGAAAAGAAGTCTATTTGAAGGGTCTAATAATTAAAAAAATACTTGGTAATTTGGTGAATACTGCAAATTCATTTTTCATTTTAGGGGGGCAGATGGGTAAAGGTGCATAAAATGTACAGCATTGGCCTAATAAGTTTTGAGTCTCTCCTGCTCTACAAGAAAGGGAACTGTGTTTCTCCACATATAAATTTGGGATATCATTGATGGTCTGAAAACAGTGTGACGTTAGAGCTTTTACAAAATTAGGAATGGTTATCATTATTTGCCATAGGAATAGTATAATCTACTTTTTCAGTTCTCAAAAGTAATTGGATTATTTAGACTTAAACTTAAAAAAACCCCAAATTACTGTGGAACAGTAAAGCTACCTGAAAAAACCTGATAGATGATAGCTCCTGAAAGTTGTTAATGACTGAAATTAGGTGGTTTGGATGGAAACTTACACAGCAGCAACCAAGGTTTTCAGTCCCATGTGTGCTATAATTGCAATATTATTCTTCAGATGATTCAGCAGTGCACTTACACAAATCATGGGCATACACCTGTATTAGCATATTCTTTCTCTAACTAATCAATTCACTGTTTTCCTGCTCTGTGCAATGTTTGTCCCCTATCAGAGGTGTCAGGAGACAGCTCCCTTTCCTGGAACACTCTAACTGTTCTGTAGGATGAAATAAAGACAAAGAAGTTCTGCCTGGAAACTGTCCTAGTTTCAAGGAGATCCCAGATAGCTTGCTAAGCTGCTTTCCATATTACAGCTAAGTATTTGTCCAAGTATAATTAACCCCTCTACAAACACCATCCTTTGCATTTTTTATAAAAAGAAACATTACAGGCTTTCTGTACCTGTCATAAAGGAGCAGAAGTAGCATGTTCCCAACATTTTTCCTTAACAGATCTCCTTGGAGATTACCACACACTGCCTTAGAACAGTTTAACTGCATTGAACCCCATAAACCATACTTTCTTATGTGCATTATGAGTTCTTAGATTAACTGTAGATTGGGCTCACAGCACTCAGTGCTGATGAAGAACTACATTTGGGGTACTCTGTGCTAGACTGGGCTTTAGGTTTTTTTTAGGCTTGCATTAAGATGCAGAGCTGTGGTCTTTATGAGGTAACTGAACAGGTAGCAGTGTCAAGGGTAGAGCCAGTGGGATACTTGTTTGAAAAATAATAATGTAGCTATAGCTAAGGAGCCTTCTTTGAAGAGTTTCATTCACATTCTACAAAGCTTCATCTTTTTAACCTTTGTGGTAGCTCTTTAATAGGCAGAAACTCATCAATTTTTTTTTTTTTTTTTTTTTTTAATTAAAAAAGATGTCATAGCTCAGTTAGAAATTTGATAAAGAAATAGATTTCAGATGAAAGATATTTTCCAAATATTCCAATTTGTTATGTGATGTAAGGTGTAAAAGCAAGAAAATATTTTCATATCCTGTTTTGAGAGACAGAGGAAATTGTGCAGCTGATGAATGGAAATGCATTAGGTCTACTCATGGTTTTCCTTTCTTAATATAGATATTCAATTAGCTTGTCCCTCATTATAAATATTTTTTTACCAACTTCTATTTTATATTTGTGTGAGGTATTACAAATTCAAAATTTGTTTTATTAAAGGAAATATACCTCTGCTGTCACACTGATAAGCACTCATATTTTCCTCATACTATTCGCTGGGCTTGGATTTTCCTCTTGATAAGGAAATGAGGTTTGGAGTTAGAGACATCTGGCAAGGCTTCCTCATTGATTTAAAACACTGAATTTGATTTCTAGTTCTGCCTTACATTGAGGCTAACTGTGTTTTGCAGTGGTTTACAGGTACCTGGCATCATCACAAGGTTAAGAATATTATGAAAATTCCAAAGAACCTGGGTTTCTCAGTCTGTCACCAGCTCTGAGACCCCCCAAAAGGTGTCAGACAGAAAACAGGATACTTTTCGCCTAACTTTCTCCACATCTGAGTGTCTGTTTCTCTTTTTAATTTTTTTTTTCCATTTTTTGACATTCTGTTCTGACTCAGTTGTTGCAATGTCATAAACTGAGGAAGGTTTTACTCTTAACTTGTTGGGGATTCCAGGCTCCAGTCAGTGAATAAAATAATGAAGAGTTTTTACATAGTTGGTCAAAGAGACTTAAAAAGAGTTTAAAAATAATAAAGTCACTTAAATTTGCAATTATTATAGAACCCAAATGGTTAGTTAGCAAGGTCCAGCTAATGAGCACGACCGTAATATGTAGCATTGTGGAACTGAGAAAACAAATCCAGAATCCTGACCAGAAATTGTTTCAAGCCTCGCTGCTCTTCATTTCAACATGCAGCAATATACTGGAACTAATCCAATAAAAACTGAAAGTTCACCTTCATCCTCTTTTTCCCTCAAGGATTTCTTTGTTGGCAGAATCTACTGTGTTCACACTCTGTTTTGCCACAGTAGTTCCCTTCGTTCAGATCCTTTGCTAAATTGGAATGTGTTTCTCCTTTGGAAATGCAAAAATATTTGTAGTTAAAATTCCCCCAGACCCATTGTTTGAAAACACCTTATTCCACCGATGTTTGCCACGCACTACTCAACCTTCAGTTTTTCATTTACATTAAGGGACTAGTCTCTATTTATTTCACCTTCTAATTGTGTGGACATTGGGGAGGCCCACTTTCCAAAGCCATCTGTCTTTGTAGCACATTCAACTCTATGTATCACCGAAAAATCCTTATGCATGATTGGCACAGGCTTACTTTAAAGGACTGAGAAAATTGCTCTTGTCCTCAGGATTATTCTATGCATCAAACTCTCATGGTCTAAGACTATGTTACAGAATCACAGAATTATCTAGGTTGGAAAGGACCTTGAAGATCATCTTAGTCCAACTGTTAACCCAGCACTGACAGTTCCCAACTACACCATATCCCTCAGCGCTATGTCAACCCAACTCTTAAACACCTCCAGGGATGGGGACTCCACCGCCTCCCTGGGCAGCCCATTCCAACACCCAACAACCCCTTCTGCAAATAAATGCTTCCTAATATCTAGTCTAAACCTTGAGGCAACTTGAGGTCATTACCTCTTGTTCTATCACTTATTATTTGGTTAAAGAGACTCATCCCCTGCTCCCTGCAACCTCCTTTCAGGGAGCTGTAGAGGGTGATGAGGTCTCCCCTCAGCCTCCTCTTCTCCAGACTAAACACCCCCTGTTCCCTCAGCCGCTCCTCGTACGACCTGTGTTCCAGACCCTGCACCAGCTTCGTTGCCCTTCTCTGGACACGCTCGAGTCATTCAATGGCCTTTTTGTAGTGAGGGGCCCAAAACTGAACACAGGAATCGAGGGGCGGCCTCACCAGTGCCGAGTGCAGGGGTAAGATCCCTTCCCTGTCCCTGCTGGCCACGCTATTGCTGACACAAGCCAGGATGCCACTGGCCTTCTTGGCCCCCTGGGCACACTGCTGGCTCCTGTTCAGC